>NC_088851.1:11556228-11741228 GCF_904066995.2 Poecilia reticulata
AGAGAAATAAAAAAGGATTTTGAAGGACTGAAGCTCGAGGGCAAGCCAGCACACCTGTTTGATGGGAGATGGGAGGTAAGAACTCTAACTACAGGCCAGAGTCGGTTGGGGGCCAAGCAATGGGGCCAAACATCTTTTCATTAGCCGTATCTAATGAAACTGCACTGGGCCTGAGGAAGAAAGGCCTACTGCAGCGACACCCTGCCCTGCCCGAAATTACACCAGAGACTTTGCTACAAAGGAAGCATTCCGTCCACGCAGCGACACTGGCACTTGACACCAAATTTTAAACCGGCAGGTTGTTTCGTTGACAAGTGGAAATTTCCACTCTGGGCCCTTCCCATGGCGGGGAGACTTAAATAAAAAAAATTAAAAAAAATGTTTTCAAGGGGGTTTTAATCACGTGCACTAACACTCTTTGTGCCCCCTGACCCATCATTCCTGCGTGCTTTGTTTGAGAGCAGTTGTCAAGATGAAAAAATCTGATACTCTTTCTAATCACATAGGCTGCAATTACTGTTATTAAGCTTTCCTTGAGGGGCCTTTTTGTGGGACACCACTGACAGACACCAAAGACATTTAGTATTTTGAGGAGGGCATGAAACTGCAAATTTGTGAGCCTGGGCTGGTACTTAAAAGGGAGAACACACACATGTTCTCGCTTTAAGCACACAGGTGCTTACACACAGTTTATGTTAAGGATAATAGAACCAAGATGACTCTGAGTAGGAACCCTTAGCTTTTAAATAGTATTTATTTATTTATTTTTATTTTCACCAATTCTCAGTTTTAAGTCACAAATCAATATTTTTTGGATGGTTTTTGGATAAAACCCTGCTAAAGGAACATTTAAATGCACCATAAAATGACAATGTGTATAGACACCTGCAGAGATTTTCTGCTGACAGAGAGAACTCTAGCTGCAGCAGCCTCTCTTTTCATGCTAGCTCCGCTTATAGTTGTGATTGCAGTAACGGGAACCCAGTTGCATTCTCACCTCTTTGCCTTGGCGTGTTGCTTCTCTTGATGAGAAGATATCAAGTCTTTCCCAATCCTTGGACAAGAAAAGGTTTCAAACTCAAAGAGACTGCTTCTGGTGGTCAAAAAGATATCTGCCCTAATGAAGTTGATGAACCCGTACCCTCGTTTCCTGCCAAGTACGATTTTTGAGAAAAGGATCAATGCTTACTTGATTCCTTTCTATCTTTCAATGGCAAAATGCTGACTTCTTGCCATTGTTTTGTCCGGAAAACAATTTGTATTCTGCTCACAGAAAAAGTTTTTATGCTCGTCATCCGTATACGGAAGTGCCTTCCTGTTTTATAGAAGTACGGCTTTTATCAACAATTCACAATTTTAAAATAATATTCCTGCTGTAAAAACATGCTAGCGCTGATTTTTACAAACATAAATTACAAGTTGCACTCAGTCCGATTGTTTTTTCTTCATTTTTTTCTTATTAATGTTGCCAATTTTGTATCTGACCGATGTCTCTGAAATATGAGCCTGGATTGACCTGGATTGTTGCCCGTTCCTACCAGACTCCAGCCTGCTTCAGCGTCTGCGTGAGCTCGAGCCGACGACCTGGAGGTCAAAGTATTCCATCGATGACAGCCTTATCCCCCTCAACGCTCCGCTGAGCGTCCCGGCTAACATGTGCCAGTGCAGAGGTGTGTGTGATGAGAGGAGATGAGTCACAGGCTGGGGTGAGAGGAGGTGTCACACAGATAACCCCTACAGAAGGACAGCGGGGAGAGTTTAAGGTTTCACATCTGAATGTGTGTGTGTGTGTGTGCGTGCGTGGTCTTTGTGTAAAAATGATATACCCTAGAAAAGAGTATATAAAGAAATGTGTGTATGTTTCCATGCATGTGTGTGAGAGTGAAACAAGAGGCCCTGACCTGGAGCAGCACTGACATGAGCTGTCATCGAGATAGCTGCTCCTGATGCCGGAGAGATGAACGAGAGAGTATTGAATAATTATTTCAAGTTTGAGACTAAGTGCACTTGTCCCTGTATCGCAGCGCTGTCGAAGTCATTCCCAGAGCGCTAGAGTCCTGCGTGTTTTAATGAACCAAGAAAACGGTTTACGAATCATTAAGCCCCTGAATAATTTGAAGACGTGATGAAGAGGCGATTCAAACTTTTGAATCTGATGTGCCGACGTGTCTAAAACACGCAGACCGGAGTTGGAAACCACTGAATGATGGTAAGTCTTGCAGTCCGAGACTTCCAACTTGTGTCAAACGCCACTGTAAAATATAGGTGTGTTTTCATGACGTGACATGCAGAAATAATTGCGCTCCTGTATTTTTTTTCATATAGTTTTCAAAATTCTTTAAGCCCTCCCGTTATTTTCATTTCTGAGGTGCAGCAAAAAGTCCTGATCACGCAAAACAGACACAGTAATATTTTAATCAATATTTACTGCAATGATGATAATTGCCTCTTAGAGATAAAGGATGAATGAGAATAATCCACTTGTTTTTTTTTTGTTTTTTTTTACAAAAATAAAACTATTTCAATTTTCAAATATCCACTAGGAAAACCTATAGAGAAAGTTCAATGGCTATGCATATAAAAATTATATCTCTGTATGTTTTTGCTGCTACTTGTCCAGTCGTTCACCTAGAGCCAGTAATCTTTTCCAAGTCATCTACTCCCATTTGGTAGGATAGTAGTAAAGGATCACACTTGATTTCTGGTCCTTTTAGAATAGAAATCTTAAAAATGTGGCATGAACTTGTATTCAGCCTCCTATACTCTCACACCAATTAAAAGCAAGCAACTAATTGCTTTCAGGAGTCACCTATTTACTAAATAGAGAAAAAAAAACCTGTGTTTGCTACAGATTATAAATCAACAAACATAAAAACTAATGCATTTGAATAATAAGTCCAGACCTAAATCCAGTTTCAAATTAGTGGAAAGATTTGTACATTGTTGTCCTTGCAAGCTTTTCATCCAACTACTATGAACTTACACTGTTTTATAGATAAGAACGGTCAAATATTTTTGAATTTAGATGTCTTTAGTAAGTGGAGACTTTCTTGGGGTATATCCTAAAGGAGAGCCACATTTTCCCGATTATTATTTGTAAAAACAGTTGAAAATCAAGTATAATTTCGCTTCTGTCAGAAAATCAGAAAAAAAAACAAAAAAAAAACAGCTAAAACACTACATGGGGTCTGAATACTTTTGCAATGCACTGTATGTGGTGTTGAAGGCTTTTCAAAATGATATTTGAAACATTCCAGAGCAGCACGTGTTTTCAGAAACTATTCTTCGTTTACTGCAGGAAGCAAAAGATCAGAGCTGAATGCTTTACTTTGGATCTCCTCTGTTGTAACTCAAAACTCTGGCAGCTCATGTACATTCACCGTAATCTGGATGTGTGGTGAAAGACCAAAACAATAAATCCCTCATAACACTGCTAAACCTCCACTTCTCATTTATATTGGTGTGTTTTTTGCTGAACAAATAAAAGGTGTTTGGTAGTTTTAACACATTTTGCTGTTTTTTGTTGTATGAAGACAATTGTTTCCAAAGAATAAAATCTAACAGTGGCCCTTGAAACAAAGTAGGTACATGAATATTCATATCCTAAAAGTATTTAGCCTTTTGTGGTTTTGAATGCACTTAATTTAATACGGCTGTTTACATTATAAAAGTTGCTAATCTGGTTTAGGCAGAATGCAAATTTTCAACATGCATTGGTTTAGAGAAAACGGGGTGTTTATTGGAGATTGTCCAACTGACACGATATAAACATTTCATAAAGTTATTAAACAGAAAATGCTAAGCTCTCTCTACTCACGTCATTTTTTTCCAACTTTAATATTGTTAGGATTCCCATAAAATTACACAGGTTTCCTGCAAGTTAGTGAGCTACATGGTGAAGCATTTACATCCATTGACGAAATGTTAAACAAGAATACGTGTCGTTATCACTTTTTGCATAAAACTGCCTTCTTGTGTTACCATTGCAATGCTTTCCAGTGCTTTCTAATTAAGGTGATCCTTATCAGTAAAAGTCACACGACTTCCTGGAAGGTTGATGTAGACACACACACACACATGCGCAAACGTACAATTAAATCTCCAACATCTCGTGACGTCTAGAAGTAAAAGGAACATTTCCACAACAGAGTCTTCGAGTGCTCCCACTAAAACAAAGCCATGCGACTGGAACTCGTCGTCCTTTGTTCTTCGGAGGTGGTTTTACTGTCTGTAAACACTCGCCTTCTACTTTACGATGGAATGTCAGAGTAAAAAGCCTTTCTGAAGACTCCAGCCCATCACTTAGGCCAGTAGTGTCAATAGATCCGCTGCCTAATGACTCACCTGTAATTGCGTGAGAACAAGTTTCGGCAGGAGACTAAGTGGCACGTCACATTGGAATGACAAAGCCCTGAATCTGTTTATAAGAGTCATTCTGTAATTGAGCCCCTCTCCCCCCATTTACCTTCCCACACGCTCGCACTCAGTCACGCTCCTTGATTTCCTAAATTTCTTCAGAACATTTAAAGGATTACGTGGATTTCCTGCACGAAACCTAAACTTTAATGGCTTGTCTCGAAGCAGGCAGGCCAGTAAACTGAATGGCAGCTTTACAGGTGCTTCGGTAGTTTTAAATATTAGCTTCAAGGCCTCAGAATACCAACCATTCCTTTTGTGTACGTAATATGGACTGTTACTATAAATAGCAGGTTCTTGCAAAAATATCAGCATGGATTGGTTGAGATTTTGCAATTGAATTCCCAAGAAAGTGAACAAAAGGGATAAAAAAAACTCCCACATCTCAGCAACCCTCCCCCCGTTTTTAAACACTTCAAAATACAATTCTTCTGTCTGCCCTTCGTTTAGGAGCCCCCTCTTTTTGATGCTGATATGCAGGCATCAAAGAGAAGTAAAGGGCAATTAGTTGGCCTGAGGGCACTTCAGCATGCTGCACTAGGATAAAATCAAACTTGTGTGATTTGTTTAATAAATAAAACGAAATTAGGTGTGATGCATGTTGCAAGTTGTCTTTTTAAACTTTAAATTTTCCCACAGTGACTCTCCAACTTTAAAAAAAAAAAAACGGTCTGAAAACGAAAGCTTGAGCCTACCGCTATCCGTTAACATGTTGTGTTATTTTTAAAGCCCTGAAGGAAGTATTTCTGCTTGAACCTTGACATTTGATTAAGTATTAAATTTTTTCTCTGAAATTTCAAACAACATCCCCTATGGTTGACACTATAAAGGGGAAAGCTACGGGTTTATTTTCAATCAGAATCTTAAACTCTGTCATAATCCCTTCATGCTTAAAACATGTCAATATCTTTATCCATATCAATATTAATAATATGGAGAAAACGCTTTTCTGCAATAAGCACTCCAGGTTAGTTTTTTTGTTTTTGTCAAACAAAGGATGAATACATTGAAAAATACCATGTGTCTGCTGTGAAGTGTGGTGGAGGATTTGTGATGCTTTTTGCCTGCATTCCCTCCACTGGCCCTGGGAAGCTCGTTAAAGACTGCATGACACTATTAAAACCTATGAAATACCAGGACATTCTGCTGGACTCTGCCAGAAAACTTAAAATGGGTCGTTATCAGCAGTCAGCCAAAAATATTTGGCCAAATCCAAACAGAAATGGTTAGCAAACCTTAAAATCCAATAAGCCTGCTGAGTGTTTACAACATACAGCAAGCTGCAGAAGTGAACTGCTTATTTGCACTTTTTGACAGTTTGTCTCGTTGCATCCTCTTCACACAAAGTGCTCAATCTCTGCTGACGATCATGTTCCTTTAGTTTTTAAATATGCAATAAAAAAAGCAACAAAAAAAAGGCATCCTGTTAGCTTGTGTGGCTAATGATAGCTTTCTTTACAATGCTAATATAATTTTACTTGTCAATTAGCTTCTCACTGCAAACAGCTGTTAGCTTGTTACTCCCAATAGTAACTGGGCTCATCTGGTAATGCAAGTTAGCTTGTTGCTGTTAATAGTAATTATTGTATCATTGGTAATAATAGTTAGCTTGTAGCTTCTATTTAGCTGAAGAACAATAATTAGCATGTTCCACTGGTTTTCTGACTTAGAAGTAGAAGGTAGTTAACTGTGGCTTTGAATTATTGTCAATTTTTTTGTAGTTTCTATTTAAAGCAATTATCAATGTGCTAGCTAGAACACGTGCCTGGTATTCATTGTGCTTGGTTTAATTCCACCAAGTAACCTGGTGTAGTTCGAGGACTATGGAACAAGAGCATTAAAATATCGTTCTGCTATTATCAAACTGCATTGTTTTCATTCAAATATTATCTCTAGCAGACAATTCACACCAGAGTGTCATTCAGCAGTTCAAAGGGATACTCTCTCAACATTATCATATAATTTGGGCCAGTCGTCAGCTTGTAAATAAGTTATGTTGAAGTCTTTTGTCTGGCGGGGGACACGTTGGAGACAGCCGTCTTTCCTCCGCCGGCATGAGCCAGAGAAGACAAAGGCAGGAGACAGAGCGTCTAACCTTTGATCTTTCTAAGGACTCAGCCACGTTGTATCGGGGCATCAGGCACAGTCATGCCTCCAACGTGGGGACGTCTGGAACAACAACAACAACAAAAAGAAAACAAAACATCACCCCAACACAGTCAGGCTGAACAACACAACAGGGTTGGAATGGGTTTATCAAGTATCACATCCACCACATGTGAGCTTACCTGACTTTAAAGTGAAATTTGAGGACAACTTAAGCCCAATAACATAAAGACCTTCCAGCTTTGAGATGCTCTGTAAATATATTTGCAAGAGCTTTTCATTAAAAAAATGTAATAATAAATGTACAAATTAAATAAATGTTATTTTATTTATTTATTTAATTATTTACAAGTTATTCGTGGGTGATGTCACTTAATAATCAACGTTTTCTTTTATGTGAATCCGGTAGAGGAGGCCCCAGGCAGAAATGACTACATTCATATTTAAAATCTGATGGTTTGCACAACTTTCAAACTCTAAAAAATTGTTGCAATTTTATTACAACTGGTCTATTTATTTATAAACTTGTCTTTTTCAGATGTTCTTCCTGTAATGTTTGCTTGGGTCAGTTCTGTCTTTGCTTTTTCATATTTTCTCTTCTTGTCCCACTCTTTGACTCTGAACTGATCTATCCGAACTGAAAAACAAATCATAACTGTAATTCATGTAATAATTAAACTTGTCTTGCATTAATTTCAGTTTAAATTACACAAAAATTTATGGAGATTGACAGATTTCTTGTTGACAGTTTTCTTTTATTTCTTAAGTTTACTTTAATGCATTTTAATTTGGTTCTTAACTGGTTCAGAAAATGTCAATAAATAACTTTAAAATTGTATTTGCTAAATAAAAAATAATATTTTTGTGACATGGCTTGTAGGTGGTAGAATGCAGTTCATTTTTATTATGAAAGCAATAAATATTTCTAGCAAATAACCTAATACTTTTGGGGGTGTTTTTTTTTCTCTTTTTTTTTAAAACTTTTGCTACTATATTTTGAATAAAAAAAAACAACTTACAAAATCCAATATACAATATGGAAGGATAAACAATTTCTTTATGTTTAAAATAAGAACTCAATTTATTTTTAATGTGTAGATATAAATATATATATATTTTGTCAAAATATATGATCATATTGTCAAAGAAAACAAAAAAGTGAGACAAACATACACCTCATTAGAGTTATAAATAAGGGTCCAAGTGAACATTTAAAAAACAAAAACAAAAAAAAAAACGACCTTCTGATTTGTTTTAGTGTCCACATTGCTTTGTTCAAGGCGCTATTTTTGTCCAAGAGTTTTTGCGATGTTGTTCGCTTAGCGGCAGCCACAGCCCTCCACTACCATTTCCTGGTAGTTTCTCAGGACCACCTTGTCATGTTCGTCCACGTAGAGCATGGAGATGGCGCTGAGCTCTGTTGGTACGCAGCAGGCCTTAGGAATGTTGTTATTCACAGAGTTCACCAGCGTCTGAACAATGGCGTGGTTGGTGGAGTTTAAATGATCTGCCAGGGGGAAGGGGCACTCCCCGTGGCAGTAATACGCCTGATAGCCAGGCGGCGCCACTATCCAGTCATTCCAGTTTACATCACTGAAGTCTACGTACAGTGCATGGCGCCGGCAGTTGCGCCTGCCTTTGCGGCCCCGCTGTTTGGGGCTGCGCTTGGTCCGCCGGGTCAGCGGGTGACCCTTACCGTCATGACCAAAAGTAACCAAAAGAGGGCGTAACTGTTCCCAGTCCTCCCTGGGCTCTTGGTGCACTGAGCGGCTGATGCGGACGTGTCGGCCCTGGTGGCGCGGGGTCTGGTTGAGGTGCAGAACCTCCACAGCCAGACCGTAATTAGGGAGGCCCTCGCGACTCCAGCGCAAGATGGCAGGGCTGACATCAAAGGACTCCCACCGCGACGCGTTGTGCCGAACGAGGCGCGTGTCCAGAAGCTGGGTGATGAGCTGCCCGGGCCGCGGGGGCTTCAGGACCTCGTAGATGTTTATGCGGTGCAGGCTCTTGTCGTCGTCGGTTTCCTCGTCAATCTGACTACGGTAGAGTCTTAGCTCTGCAGAGGAAAGCAGCTCGTCCTCTGGAATGCTGCTGAGGTTGAACAGGAAGCGGAGAGGCATGGATTCTCCATCACCCAGCTCATGGATCCTCTCCATGTGCTCTAAAAATAAGGAAGAGAAGAAGTGTGGGATGTTTGTCAGGATAACGCTTAGAAAATCTGGAATAAAATAAATGCATCTGTTAATCTTTTAAGATCCCTCCTCCTTATTGTAAATGACACCACTTTCCTGTCATGCCTTTTAAGATCTCCGAGGCAGGAGAAATCATAAGTAGGTCAAAATTTTGTTACATTTTCTTTACCTTTCTTTTACGATCGTCCTGCCATTCTCCCTGCGCTTTTCTTTGAGCACTTTGCTGAAACATGCATTACACCGAGGGTGGTGATTAACGTACCACAGCTACAGCATAAACACAGTGGAGGCTCCCTGTTCCACTCACAGTCTGCAGATTTCTGGCAAGATCACCATTGTTGGGGAAAGGAATGTTGTGTCTACTATTTTCCTGCTCAATCCACCCCTGTTATTTCACACCCAGGCCCTAATCTGGCCCAGGTGGTTCTTATTATTAAAACCTGCTGTGCTTTTGATTGCCTCCGCAGTTTGTCCACTTAAGACATTTATCATTTTCATCATGAATAATCATTAAGGAGTCAGACAATACGATAGAATCTTATATATCTGAAGCCTGTGGGGGGAAAAAGGCCACTGTGTGGGAATGCTATGCACTCAAAACCAAAGGATATTCAGGCTTTTGAGCACGCTCACACACACTTCTCTTGTCTTGTCTGCTTTGTAGCTTAACAGAAAAAAAATACTTTTTTCCCCCACTCCCCATTACACCTGGTCAATAAAAATCATAATTTTCCAGGCTGAAGTCCACAATGAATGCTTTGCCTTTCCTGTAAACATGTCTCCTCATCTAACCATCCATCTGCTGAAGGCTCTTATACCTCCCTGTGGTTTAAACTTGACTGAGTCACACACCATCACACAACAGTGCTCCATGAAAGCAAGCTCTCCCACTTCAAATGCTTCAAAGCATGTTATTAAGATAGTTCAGCAAAGGAGGTGAGGGTAGATGGTTGTAGAGATGCACAGACCCATGCACAAGCTGAGCTATTCATAGGGTAACGTGAATAGACAGACTGTAATAAAATCATTGACGCAGTATTTGTCATTCCGGCTCTTGCATGAACCACATGACTGCCAACAAAATGGCTTTTTTTTTTTGTCATTTTGTGTCTGATGCAGTTGTACCGCTGGTGGCAGACACACCCGTAGCATGATTTTCTCTCCACCGTGGAAAAAGGAAATATCTGTCTTGGAACATATTGATAATACCTCACTTCCTACTTGCTGGGCTACCAGTGATATAATACCAATGCAATCATGCAGTGTAAGAAAATTAGGTTTGTGGTTGCAGTAGGTGTTATTTCATAAATCAGTGATCATATTCTCTTGTATTTGCAGAGGCTAGAATTACAACCAGCATCAAATATAAAATCTGATAATAGAATGAGGTACAAATAAAAAAAGATGATTTATTTGCAGGCATGAAAAGAAGCAGGAAGGGACACTGTGGACTTGCATGTGGTGAATTAACAAGGAGCTGGCTTGCAGCTTAGGATTACTTCAAGTCCACATTGCACCTGTGTTGTTTTAAACACAAATCGAAACGTTTTTTCTACTTGTAATTGGATGTTATGACCCAACTTGATCCAGCTCCACCTAAACAGCCTGACTAATAACAGCCTATTACAGCCTATTTTTCTCTTTAAACTGGAAAAAAATAAAAACTGGTGGAAAGCTGCACTGTTCCTTTAGAGTTTATTCTAGATTTTTATTCAAGTCTATGGACTAACATCCAAAACAACAGTAAATAAAAGTGATAGATATGAATAATCTATCACTTTCTATCACTTTCTGTTGTATTTTTTAAGCTTATCTTACCATGGGAATCTCATGATTGGCCCTTGACTGAGCATCATGAAGTAATGTTTTAAAATAGCTATGAGGTGAAGCGAAGACCCCACAGGAACAGACAGCCTGCCAAATTGTACAGCTAAAATTAGCTTCTTATACTTGTATTCATCTACGAAGAGCAAAACACCACAAAGAAGTATATTGGCACAATAAATACTTAAAATGTTCCACTACATTTAGTGAGTATATTTGTCCTATAGTATAGTATATAGTATACATGTTGATTTAAACATCATAATTCTGATTTTTAGAGTCACCTTTATTATTGTTTTTATTTTTATAGACAGAAAAATTGTTATTGCTTTTCTGATTTTATTAAATGCGTTTAGATGTGAAATATTTACTTTTACATTTTTTGAGCTGTTTCAGTGACACTTGGGTATTTTTACTCTACGTTATCATGTCATACGGCTCTCATGCCAGACCATAACTTTTTGTCTTTTGATTGATATCGGTGTGGTTCTGAAGTGTGTTTGATAAGACACATTATGAAAAAAAAGTTTTAGTCATTGTTCTTCTGTCATAAAAACTCAGTTTCCTAAATCTGACATTTACCATAATTAACTCTTAACTTATTTTGGAAACTCTGAATCCTTTTCTTTCAAACAGAATATTGCTTTGAAGCTTTTTATTCTACATCTGTATATATATATATATATATATATATATATATATATATATATATATATATATATATATATATATATATATATATATATATATATATATATATATATGTTTTTAATTCTATCAAGCTAGTTTCTTGTAAAATGCAAGCAAAACCATTTGCATTTGAGCTGAAACGTAGCCGTCTCAATGCACAGAAATTCTCTCTGATCTCCTCGTCTTTTTCAACCCACTGGCTCATGAGACGGGCTTTTGCCCTTCGGCCCCAAAGAACGGCAGCGTTTTTCTCTCAGCACCTACATTGTTTGCAGCGGAGGCCTTTATTTAGAAGGCTGCGGAGTAGCATTAAAGATAATTGCACGGCGAGGACGATCTTTCTTAAAGAGCCCTGCATATAAACTGGGGACATGAGAGAAGATCACGCTAGGTTTCGACGCCAAGAAACAGGCTTTTTTAAAAAAAAAAAAACTCTGTTCTGCTGGGTGGAGCAAGAAGTGTAGGTCAGTAATATGAAGGTATGTCTTTTCCTTCAGTTACAAACCAAACACACAGAGCTCTGTCAAATTAGCCTCTGGAGAACTTGTCTAGCTGAATTTTATGACTCTCTGCAGACTGTGCTTGGTGACCACATCCTTAGATTCCTTGGTCATGGCGAGATGGGTGGAGCACTCTTGCATTTTTTTGTCTTAGTCTGAATTCTCTGCAATCTGCTGCCATGCTCTAAAGCACATCGCTGCCGCTGAAGCTCCTCAACAGAACAGAACACTCACATTAACGTCATAATTTGTGCATTGACTAACATCTAATTTCGATGTCCGTCTTGTGAAAACGTTCCCCCCGGGCTTCCCTACCTTCATGGTGGAAGGCCCTCACAGTGTTGGCCCGGCTGGCGGACCTCTCGGGATACTCGAAGTCGATGTCGTGCGCTCCGGCCTCTTCGGCCTCCCCCGACTGCAGCCGATAGAGGTCCAGCAGGTAGCGGGGCACGGTGACGGAGCGACTGGGCCGCGGCCGCCTCTTGAGGCCGAACATGTGCAGCAGCGTGGCCTCAAAGTCCCGCAACAGTTCATGGCTCTGAGCGGCCGAACGACCCTGCAGGCCAGGTACTTTCTTCTTCCCTTCTTCAGGTATCAGACTGGCATGGTTGCTCTCTCCCAGCAGGACTTGGCATAATAAAATGACCATCAGCATTCGATTACCAGGAATCATGATGTCTCTGGCGGGGGCAGCAGATGGAACAGGGCGATAAATGATTAGGACAGGTCTGAGCTGAGGCAGGTGGGTCAGAGGACATGAGGAGAAAGAAAGGTTACTCTTTCCTTTTCCACAATGCATCTCACACAAACTCCCACATCCCACCCTCTTATTTACCCATTCCCGCTAAATGCAGACTAATCACCTTCAATAATGCAGTCGTGTTTAGAGTAAAGCAGACTCCCATCAGATAAGTCTGCTTTTTGTTTATCTTTTGTGACATCCTCCGACTGTAAACAGCTGGTTCCAGACTCCAGCATTTTAAATGCAATCCTCTTTCCCTCCACCCTTTTCCACTTGTCTCCTGCACTACAGTTGCACAAGTAAAAGAGGCAGCCCTGGGGTCATGGCAAATGTGTAACTCATGGAGCAAACCTCAGAGCCTTCTCGTTGCTTGCTTGCGTCACATTTAAAAAAAAAAAGAAAAAAAAAAGAAAAAGAGGCACTCTTCCTCGTGCACACACGCTACCCAACACCTTTGGCTCAGTTCTCGACTAATGCCATGAAAAAAGAAAAGAAAAAAAAAAACCCCGAGGGTCCCTGTGAGGGGAGAGGACTGTCCATGTACTTACCGACAGAAAAGAAAGCATGGGAAAACAGTCCATGTTTCTTGGGAGCACGCAATGGACACGTTCTTCCAGGAAATGTTAGGTGGTGTTGGGAGGCTGCAAGAGGGCGTTGGAGTGACCCTGTTCCTGAAAGATACAGTCGAAAACACACGGGGAGGGGGTGCAGGGGGGGTTGTAAACTCAGCGCGGCTGCAAACACTTGAGGTTGCTACATGGCATTTACTTGAAGACCAGCACATGAGAATGTGTGTGTGTGTGCGTGTGTGTGTGTGGGTGTGTAGCAGAGAGACCCAGTGTCTCTTTAAGGCTTATCATTTTGGGTTGTGGGTAAGCTAGCTATTTGCTGCAACTGGAATGTAAGGAGGTATGTGCCACAAAACAGACAGCTGATCACTTACTGCTCTAACCTCAACACAGACAGCAAACAGACGTTCAATAACTGCATCCGACGCGGATTAAAGAGGGAAATAATACAGAGCTGCTCAATCTACATAAAACGACGTGCCGTTTGGCTTTAAGAGCTCATTTAAGTTATTATCTGCTGCTGAGTCACACTTATAAAAGAGCCAAATTTGTGAGGGAGCACTGTGGAGCAACGCAGGCCTTCAATTATGCTTTTTTTTTTTTTTTTTTTATCTGGTGCACATCCAAGCAGTAGTATACAGAGAGTGACACATGCAGTGCCTTGCAAAAGTATTCACATCCCTTAAAAGGTTTTCACATTTCCTCACTTTGTTATCATTATTTTCTTTTGCAGGAAGTAGTGTGTAATTGTGAAGTAGAAGGAACGTGATACGTGGTGCTTAACTTTTATTTTTTATTTTCCTTTGAAGAAGAGAGTCTGTAGGGCCACCTCTCAGCTCTGACATACTTCCTAGAGAAAGGCATTCCCACAGCATCATGCTGCCATCATTATGGGTTTTTGTGCTCATGGTGATAATCTGACACTATTTTTGAATGTTGCTCCTGACATGACTTGCAACAAACTGCAGGACTTTTTCGTTGCTTCCATTAAACAGTGGCTTTCTTTCACAAAGGCCAGATTTGTGGAGGGCATGGCTTATGCTTTTCCTGGCTACAGATTCTCCCACCAGAGCTGTGGATCCCTACAACTCCTCTAGATGCTGTTGACTTAGATCGATGGCCGTGTGTTCGTAGGTTTGTAGTTCATCTATGCTCCTTCCATTTCTGGATGATGATTAAGTAGTACTGCGGCGTATTACTTAACAACCTAACCTGTTTGAAACTTCTCTGGTTATTCTCCAACAAAATCTCAGAGGCCTTTAGAGAACAGATCTACTTTTGCCAAGCTTAAATTCCCCACAGGTGGACTGCATTTGCAAATTAGGTGACTTCTTAAGTAAACTGTGAAGACAACGCTGGGTTTTATTTGGAGTGCAAGAGTTAAGGGGACAGGATACAAACACAGGTTTTCAGATTTTTATTTGAGTTTTTCCTTTTTTACTCAAACTTGACAACCGAGCACTACTATTACATTAAATCTGAACAGAAGACATTGAGGTTTGTTGCTGTGATGTGACAAAACGTGGGGGGAAAAGAAAAAAAAAAAACTTGGGGCAGTCTGAACACTCCTGCAAAGCATTATATTCCCAAGAACAGCATATACACGCTTCTGTTTTTTTTTTGCGTAGTTTCCCTGTGCACGACTGTGCCAGGTTTGGTATCTGTGTGATTATCTCAGCCCTTGCATGGCTCACTGTACATGCAATCAAGGATCATTTTTTTCCCCCTAACAGCATTAGGGTGACCTCGGCATGACCCTTCTTTCTCGGTCATGACACTGGATCCAAAGTGTGTGTAAAAAAAAACAAAAAAAAAAAACAACACACACACATACACAAAAAAAGAGGCACGTCTGCTCTTTTGCACTAAATGTGTGCCGCCGCTCGCATATTCGTGAGAACTGCGGCGAAGCGAGGGAGAGGAGGGGTCAGAACATGATCAGCTCTATTACCCATGGGGTGCTGGGATAAACGCGTCTGTGTGTGTGCGTGTGTGTGTGTGTGTGTATGTGTGTGTGTGTGTGTGTGTGTGTGTGTGTGTGAGTGTGATTCAGTGAGTGCACATCTCTGACAACAAACGTTCATTGTACAGAGAGGGCCTCTCCCATGATTACAGGGATTCATAGCAGTGAAAAACAGTGACCATACAGGACATCTTGTAACTGTAACCAGCCACTGAGAAAGCTGCAGGCCACAGCACACAGACAACGCATAGTGGTGTGACGATGATGAAAGGGGAATTAAAATTACAGTCAGTGAAAATCCTTCAAAATTTGAAAAGAAAAAAATGACAAAGTTATGTGTTTTCGTGTTTGTTGAAGAAAGTTTCAACATTTTCCTGTTCAACTCCTCTCAATCAACCAAAAGCAGGACTTTAACTATAAATTTGCTCAAGTTGCTGTGGATTCAAAAATCACTGCAACCAAGCAGCAGACAAACACTTTTTTTTTCTTTTTTGCAATGACAAATGCAGAGCAGGGTGCAATTAGGCCGCAGCAGTAAACTGCCCTTGGCTTTGCTCGGTCCTGCTCCTGCCTCTCCGTCCCCTCCCTCCTTCTTGGTCTCTCTCTGACCAGAGATAATGTGATCAGACTATGCACATGGCTCTTCAGATGTGTTTCCTGAGGAATTTGACAGGGATGGTGGGAGGGAAGATGGGAACGGGGCAGGGAGGGAGAGAAGAGTGCAACAAGTTGCCACGGGAACAGATCTATGACCTGATTTTAACATTAAAGGCGTCTGCAGCAGCGTGTCTGTCGTAAATGGAAGCTGTGTTTTTCAGCATGTAGTTACAGCGATATTACGCGTTCACACACATCTACGTGCGTTATTATTTTTGGTGGCCTTCCAAATGGAGAGTTTTGTAGAGTTGTAGGAGTTTAGGGCATGTTATCATTACCAAACAATAGTAACACAAAACTCACACCATGAATTGTGGTTTTCTTGGCTGATTCTTTGATCCTCTTTCAGGGTTGCTTTTTAATGCATTCCTAAATTTATGAAAGATTTGGAAAACAATCACAATCCAGATATAGAGAAGATTTGTTTTTCCAATTAAATAGTTCAAGACTATTCTCAAAGGAGAAGTTTCAGTACTTCTCCTTTGAAGAAGTACTGAAACACATTAAAACGTCCTGCATTTTCTTTGATAGGTATAGTCGTTTTGAATAAAAACAGAAGACGAACACATTACAAGTTCATGCCACTAAAGCATTAAGGCATGTATCCCTAATGTTTAACTAAGCTCAAAGTGTGTCAAAGAACATGTTACTGGTTAGGAGACATTGGAGGTTGTTTTGATGCAATACATAAATGTGACAGAAAAAAAATAGTTTTCAGTGTTTGACAAGACCTTCAATCAAAGTTTAGTGAGTTCTGATCTATGACTTTTTGCTTTTCTAAGAAAATAAATAATAAAGACCATATATCTGAGCCCTGGGGATGGGGGACAAAACAGTAGATGAGGATTCATTTTGATCAGATGAGAGACTTTACAGCTAAAGAAGTGCCTTATACTTTTTAGTTCTGGTTTTTCTTGTACTTCAAATTCAGATATTTATAGATGATGAGATCACTGAAAGGAGATTGATGGTAATTTTTTTTTAAATGAACCAACTTCCCCGTCCTATATCTTCCGACACCTCATAATGAAGAGGCTGTATAATTTTTTATTACTGTTATTATTAGTATTGAAACTCATGTTTGAATGCTTAAGTTCAACAGCCAACGAATTACAGTTGCAAACAAATGTTTCACAGATTGTAACTGCGCATGGAAAATTTGCCAAATATAGATTTGAATTAAAATTAATTTATTTTCCCTTTTTTTTTGTCACTGCGTGCACCTCTGTACACCGGAGTAAAAACTGTTGTACTTATTGTATTATTATTTAGAAAAAATATTTTTAATCAATAAAGACTATGATGTGGAAACATATTTTGAGTGGATCGGGGGGCAAAAAAAAGTCAGGAAGCGCAGTAAAATCGGACGCGTTGTTTGGAAAAGATCTCACTATCTTGGTTGTGTCAATCCATAAGTGTTAATGATCGCATTCATCTCCCTTCATCTCAAATCGGATCATCAAAGCGCAAGGGAAATCGTTTGCATTGCTGAATTTTAGTTCAGAATTGTTTTCAGGCTTTCAGCACAATCGTTCAGACGCCCCCAAACACAAGAGAATAAATATCCCAATAAAAATACCGTAAATCGTCTAAAGTTCCTCCTATAAATTCTGAAATGTTCTGTTGGTCAAATCTGCGAGAAGTGTGAGTGTTTCGGGCAGCCGAGGAGCGCTTACCATCAGTAGAGGTACAGGTATCCTGGTATGAAAAAGAAAGAAAAAAAAAAGATGACTCAAAACAGTCCAGGCGCTCCGCCGTAAAAAAAAAAAAAAAGAAAGAAAAGAAAAGAAAAGAAAAAAATGAAAGAAAAAGAAAAAATTGAGCCTTGGAGGAGAAGTTGGGTGACTTTTCAGCACATTTATCCTTCAGTGAAAGCTCTAAAAGCCGGCTCTCAGGCGGGTTTTCCAGAACAGTCGGTGCGCAGAGGACGGGCAAACTCTCCAAATGATCCAGCATCTACGGTTCCTACAGTTTTTATGTGTCCGCCCAATTTGCCCTCCTCCTCCGTCCTCTTACCCCCACCTCCCTCATCTGTCTCAGACACCTTGGATAACCCACCTTCTTTCCTCCTCCGCTTGAATATAGGAAGCCGCTCACAGTTTTTATTTTTTTATTTATTTTTACATGCTAAGCTTGGTGACATTTGATCATAATTAACTTGATGCAACTATATGCTTCCATGTATTCTTCCTGGGGTTAATTTGAGATGTAAGAAGAGTTGATAAATTAAAAGAGGGGAATCTATATCTGTCTGTCTATCTATCTATCTATCTATCTATCTATCTATCTATCTATCTATCTATCTATCTATCTATCTATCTATCTATCTATCTATCTATCTATCTATCTATCTATCTATCTATCTATCTATCTATCTATCTATCTATCTATCTATCTATCTATCTATCTATCTATCATAGAGTTTAAAGCAGTGATGCCAGTATCAAGTGTCTCTGAAGTTATTTACTTATCCCCTTTAATATAGATATTTAAGAAACAGAAAGAAAGAGGAAAAACGTCAGTCTGCGTGTAATTAATACACATCACGTGTTTCTCTTAGCTCACATGTTGAAGTACAGTAACTTTTCAACACTTTGATTTATTGAAAATGACCATAAACACATACACCGTTGCTACATTTTTGAAGTTCTTGAAAAATGTTGACTTCTATGCAAACCTTTGACCTAAAGCAAGTTACACAAAATGACAGCAATCTTAAGTGCATTCTCAAGCTCTGTTTTGTTCATTAGCTGCGTTTCGCTGCCCTCTCCTTTGGCTGTGTTTTTTTTTCTACTCATTACGAAAGAGATTTTTACAAGTGTTGCTGCATTTATGAGGGATTCTTTGAAAACGGCAATTTGAAAGATCATTTCCAAGAAACTTGCTGTCACTTAACTACCTATCAATCTGTTGTAATTTGCTTGTGTAAAACAAACTTAACTGCATAAGGCCCACAGCTCTAGCCTGTAGTATAGCACTGTGTGCACCAAAACATAGGTTCAAACACTCCTAGCCATTTGGGATGCTGAAAAAAACCCACTTTGGCTGACTTTATTGTTATAATTATCTTAAGTAATAATTGGTACATTATACTAACATGAATTGCATCCTGATTAATAATACAAAACAACCCATAGCGGTGGTAACTTAATAAAAATTGTAAATAATCTTATTGTTTTCTTTCTTTTTTTTTGATACTCTTTTCCGTGTGTGATCAGATTTTATTTCTAACATTTATTTTTCATATATTTTTTTAATTATTATTTTAAAATTGCTAATCTCAACTAACCACACTGTTCCAGAACAAAAACGGTCTGGTTAAAAAAAAAACTGTTGTTTTAAGTTGTTGTTTCAATCAAACTTTATTTTATTTGAAGCGAAAGGCCCAGCCACTTGGTTGCAACTTGACACTTTGCCACCAGATGTCACATTGGAGACATAAAGACACATATAAACTAAACTGTAAGTGTTATAGTTACCAAAACTCAATCAGCAATTAATCGCTAATGCTTAGAAACCATTTTTGATCTAAAAAGTAAAAAAAAAATCTGTTAGTGGTGCTTAAAGTTGGTCTTTTTAAACATCTTCACTGATTTCTAACAAAGTAAATTTTACAATTTTGTGGGTCGTTTAAAAAAATAATTTAAAATTTAGTTATTGTTTAAAAAAAACGACTTCCCGTTTGTTTTACTCTTCTTTAATTTGCGACACAATGACAAACACATTGAGCTCATTTCACAGCAGGGTGTTTCTACTTTGAGGCTCAAACACACGATATTGCAACGTTGCCTCAGAACGATGTGCTTATCCTATTCGATGCATCATCCGCCAAGACAAGTCCACACACGCATCAGTTTGGACCCGTTAACCACGCAAGCTGAAAAACAGAAACACGCTGTGAAAACAAACAAAGCGCCCTTGTGGAACAGTTTGTTGCAAACGGATAAGATAAAGATCGGCCTATCAGTTTCATGTACCGGTTAAAAAGGGTGAAACAAAATCACATTTCAAGTCATCACAAGTAAAATATCTTTCACTGCGACTCAATTAAGGTTTTGTTTTGTTTTGTTTTGTTGGGAGCACAAGCAACGATGCGGATGCCCCCTTTTCCTTGTTGTTGACCAGGCTTGGCCTCTCTGAGCCCACTCAGTACCTGCTGCGTGTGGCTCAGACCCACCAGAAGAGAGTGTTCAACTTATTTAACAATGCTACTCGCCTCTCCTTAATTTTTTAATTTCCTAGGAAATGTCCTTATGAGGGCATTCTGTGTATGACAAGTTGTTTTGTTATATTTGTGTGTCTGGAAAGCTCACCTTCCATTCCTTGCTACTGACTGAACAACACTCTCTGATCTTTAGACTTTTGCCTTTGGATGTTTTTTGGGGTGGGGGCTAGGTCAGCAGTACTTTGTCGCTTCTCGGGAAGAGAGGGCTGATCTCACTTCTGTGACAGTGTCACTGAGTCCTGCTGGGAGTCACTCACCTGTGGACGCCAGCCAGTGATCAACAGAAGCTCAAAGGCGACCACGCCACCTCGACTCCTGAGCACGATGTGGTACTGGGGCGTTTTTTTCCTCCTTTCACCGCTGCAGACATCCACCACAAACATGGACAGAACCCAAGCTTTTGCTCAAGCAAAGGTTTCATTTTGGAACAGTCCTCACATCCAGCTGCCTTGTGTTCGCTTGTCCTGTAATCCCCAAACCCATTCCAGAGACGTGGAACTCTGTAAGTGGTGCAAAGGGTTAAGGGAACTAAGAAGGACAAGGGGAGCAGAGTTTGAGGATGGCTCAAACAAACTATTTTAATCCCTGTAATGGAATTGGCATGTAAACTCCTGAACATGGAAGTAAACATGAAGAAATGGAGAGGGTTGGACATGAGCGGTGTGGAAAACTTCCTTCTTGCCCCCACTGAACCGACTGCAGCCTTCCCTCTTTCCTAAGAAACGTTGAAATTCTTTCTCAGCTCTTGTCCTCCAGTTTGGACTCACAAGTGACTTTGGTGTACAAATCACTAAAATTGGACCAGACACCCTTTTGCCTCCAGAACTGCCTTAATTTACCAAAATGTCACAAATATTTGTCAGATGTTTTTGTCCATATTGACATGACGGCACCCCACAGTCACTGCATCCATGATGCAGATCTTCTGCTCTACCACATCCCAACGGTGCTTGATTAGATTGAGATGATGAGTTTATTGAACTCATTGTCATAATCATGAAACCAGGTCCAGATTAATGGAGCTTTGTGGTGCCTTGTCCTGTTACACATACAAATAAGAACATAGTTACAACACGCTTATGAAGGTATGGACATGGCGGACAGCAATACTCGGCTTTTAAGTGATGCTCAATTGGGACACAGAGTTTTAATCCGTTTTGCATAAAACAATTTTATATTTATTGAGTCAGTAAGTATTATATTTAATTAAATAGAGATAAGCAGTAGGATTGTTCACATACTCCTGTCAGGATGTGATGTGGTGGTAGGTGAGGAGATGACGCTTAGGCCCAGGTTGTGACGGAAAATGATGAATTTAATGACAAAGAACAGGGAACAAGGAACAACAGGGAAACAGCACGAGGAAAAACTGGCAGCACGGAGACAGGTGACATCAATCGACATTCAATTGACAAGGACCCGACGAAGAACACAGACAACAGGGGAGACTAAATACACACGGGGCAATCACGGGAACGAGACACACCTGGGAGACAATCAACGGGGAAAGACGCAGAGACAGGACTAACAGGGAACAGGATCACACAGAAACTAGAAAATAAACACAGAAACACGGATCATGACAGTACCCCCTCCTCAAGGGGCGACTACCAGGCGCCCAACAGAAAAAGTCCAACGAAAAAAACAAAAAACAACCCAACAGGGTGGGCGGAGGGGCGACGGCAGGAGGGCCAGAGTCCAGAAAACAAAACCAGATCCCAACAGGGTGGGCGGAGGGGCGACGGTAGGAGGGCCAGAGTCCAGAAAACAAAACCCAGGTCCAAACAGGAATCCAAACACAAAAAACCCTTCCGGGGGCCGTCCACGGCACAGGAGGTAGACCTCTCGTGGGAGGTCCGGCGGGCGGCGACGCAGGAGGCGGAGCTTGAGCCGCGGTGGGCGGCGACGCAGGAGGCGGAGCTTGAGCCGCGGTGGGCGGCGACGCAGGAGGCGGAGCTTGAGCCGCGGTGGGCGGCGACGCAGGAGGCGGAGCTTGAGCCGCGGTGGGCGGCGACGCTGGAGGCGGAGCTTGAGCCGCGGTGGGCGGCGACGCTGGAGGCGGAGCTTGAGCCGCGGTGGGCGGCGACGCTGGAGGCGGAGCTTGAGCCGCGGTGGGCGGCGACGCTGGAGGCGGAGCTTGAGCCGCGGTGGGCGGCGACGCTGGAGGCGGAGCTTGAGCCGCGGTGGGCCGGTCGGAGCGCCGGCTGCTGCAGGCGCTGGAGACTGGGGTTCGGGCGGAGCATAGGCCGTGGGCTCGGGCGGAGCATAGGCCGTGGGCTCGGGCGGAGCATAGGCCGTGGGCTCGGGCGGAGCAGAGGCCGTGGGCTCGGGCGGAGCAGAGGCCGTGGGCTCGGGCGGAGCAGAGGCCGTGGGCTCGGGCGGAGCAGAGGCCGGGGAGCCGGCAGGACGGCCGGGCGGAGTCTCCGGCGGAGCGCCGGGGAGCTGCGCACTGGCAGCGGACTCGGGGAGCTCTGGCGGAGCGCCGGCTGCTGCGGGCGCTGGGAGCTCGGGCGGAGCAGAGGCCGGGGAACCGGCAGGACGGCCGGCTGGAGTCTCAGGGGGAGCACCGGGGAGCTGCGCACCGGCAGCGGACTCGGAGAGCTCTGGCGGAGCGCCGGCTGCTGCGGGCGCTGGGAGCTCTGGCGGAGCGCCGGCTGCTGCGGGCGCTGGGAGCTCTGGCGGAGCGCCGGCTGCTGCGGGCGCTGGGAGCTCTGGCGGAGCGCCGGCTGCTGCGGGCGCTGGAGACTGGGGCTCGGGCGGAGCAGAAGCCGGGGGACCGGCAGGACGGCCTGGCGGAGTCTCGGGCGGAGCGCCGGCTGCTGCGGGAGCTGGGAGCTCGGGCGGAAGGACACTAGGGGACTCTGGAGGGACGCTAGGGGACTCTGGAGGGACGCTAGGGGACTCTGGAGGGACGCTAGGGGACTCTGGAGGGACGCTAGGGGACTCTGGAGGGACGCTAGGGGACTCTGGAGGGACGCTAGGGGACTCTGGAGGGACGCTAGGGGACTCTGGAGGGACGCTAGGGGACTCTGGAGGGACGCTAGGGGACTCTGGAGGGACGCTAGGGGACTCTGGAGGGACGCTAGGGGACTCTGGAGGGACGCTAGGGGACTCTGGAGGGACGGGCGGCTGCTCGTCAGCAGCTACCGCAGGAAGCTCGGGGAGCTGCACGCCGGCAGCGGGTGCAGGAAGCTCGGGTGGCTGCACGCCGGCAGCGGGCGCTGGAAACCTCGGAGGCCGATGGCGGCGACGACGTCGATGCTCCGGGACCGGGACCTCCGGTGGCCCAGAGCGATGGTGACGCCAGCGCCCAGTGGCCGGGACCTCCGGCGGCTCAGAGCGCTGGTGATTCCAGCGCCCAGGGGCCGGGACCTCCAGCGGTTTAGGGCGCTCGTGGCGACGTGGTCCCACACCTGGGGGGCAGTACGCCATACGTGCTCCCCACCAGGGACTCAGCTTGTCGTCGCGTTGGTGACTTGGGTGCCTTGGGACCGGGACCTCCGGCGGCTCAGAGCGCTGGTGATTCCAGCGCCCAGGGGCCGGGACCTCCAGCGGTTTAGGGCGCTCGTGGCGACGTGGTCCCACACCTGGGGGGCAGTATGCCATAGCTTCCTCACCGTTCGTTTGGTCGGGTCCTTCTGTCAGGATGTGATGTGGTGGTAGGTGAGGAGATGACGCTTAGGCCCAGGTTGTGACGGAAAATGATGAATTTAATGACAAAGAACAGGGAACAAGGAACAACAGGGAAACAGCACGAGGAAAAACTGGCAGCACGGAGACAGGTGACATCAATCGACATTCAATTGACAAGGACCCGACGAAGAACACAGACAACAGGGGAGACTAAATACACACGGGGCAATCACGGGAACGAGACACACCTGGGAGACAATCAACGGGGAAAGACGCAGAGACAGGACTAACAGGGAACAGGATCACACAGAAACTAGAAAATAAACACAGAAACACGGATCATGACAACTCCTACTTCTTTTCAAACACTTCTTCTTGTTCTTGGCTATGTATGCACAGGTTTTCTCTGTCCTACTGATTGCTTCTTGCTTTTAAAAACATGTTTGAAATAAATCAAATCAAATCACGCATACGTCGTCAATTAAAAACACAACCAAACCTAAGTTAGGTTGACAGTTGTGATCTTTCTGAAGGATTTATTTTTCTTTTGCTGAAACTGAAGCGTTTCCTTATTAACATGAGAGAAGAAAAAAGTTGTTGTCTGGTTCATTTAAATGGTGCCCTGATAGTTTCATATACATTGGTATCAATATTACTTCTTCATATGACAAAATCTGCCAAAAGAATTACACATCATCTAAAGCAGAGCTGGAGCGATGGATGGCTCTTCCTCTATCTTTAATTGGTAAAGTTGGTTCAATTAAAATGAATGTTTTGCCTAAATGTGCTTACTTATTTCATTGTAAACAAACAAAATCAAGCAAGAGTTATCTTTATTTAGTTGACCTAACAAGATTGGACAATGGACGATTAAAAAGTGACCTTTCCAAGCCATCTCTTCCCTTAACACTTGCTGGAAAACATTAGCAGCTCCATTACAAAGCAACTTAATCAAAGACACTCCAGTGAACGCGGTTGAGTCTGTCAGACGATCAGGACTTGTGAGTGATGAGACTTTAATGTTTGTCCATCTCCTGTTGCCACTGGTACACGCCTTCTCCTGCCAGATATTATCAAAGGCTGCTGGTCAAGAGAGCAGGACCGGGGGAGGAGAGGGGTGGGGGTGGGCGGCTTTAATGCCTTTCTTTCCATCTGTCAGAGAGCAGGGAGACACACTTGGGCTTCAACACTGTCCAGATGCAGCCTGAGTGGAGCAACACCTGATGCTGCTGGAGCTCTGGGGAGGTTACATCGAGAAATCATCTCAGTGGATTAAAAAGCTTTCTTTATCGCACTTTGGATAGGCACTTGAAGACACTCCTGCAATCTGACTTTGCTCACACCAGAGTCCCTGAGAGGCCGAGCTAAGAAGAAAAACACGCAAGTTCTCCAGTGATGGCTCTACGTCTTGATGGAGAACCTCAAGAGGGCTATGTTGTGGAGCTCAAGAGGAAAACAGATTAGACCTGACTCGGTGGTAATGGACCAGAATAGAAACATAATTAAATGTCATGCATTACAGTAGACTGATACGGGGCCCTGAGACATCCTGTGACCAGAGCCTCCGAAATTGAATGTCTGGACTCAGTGGAAAAGTCACAGTTTGTAACAGTTGTGAAACCAGCGAAAAAAAATGATTTCATGGATAGAAGCAGCTGAAAATTCATTTTTCAGCTTTCAGGATATCAGATGAATTTTAGGTTTTACTTTAATAGAGAAAATGAAACATTTACAAAATGATTATTATGCCCAGCATATTGTGTGGCCTTTTAATTTTTAATCTGTGGTATTATTCTGCCCTGCCAAATTACGTGAATTATTTGAATTTCTTTTGTTTTATTTTGTCACACTATATCCACAGACCTCAATGTGTTTTAATGGAATTTTAGATATGTGGTGAAATAGTATATATCTCCTTCCAGTTGTTTCTATTTTTCTTCTTTCCCTACCTGTGATAGATAGAAAAACTTCAAATTATTATGTAATTTATTAGGGGAAAAGGATTTTCAAACCAACTTGGTTTTGTGTGAAAAAGTGTGAAAAGGTGAGCCACTCATTCACACCCACTTATTAATTCCTGACCTGAAAAAGCGACGCTCACTAAACCGGAACCTAGTGACATGAAGTCGTCTGAAAGATCTCAAGAAGTCACACTTTCTGCCCCAATCTAAGCAAATTCATGAACATCATATGAGAAACATTCACAGACATTCATCAAAAACAGCTTATCCAGAAAGTTATAAAAGAACCCAAAACAAGTGAGTTTTATTTGTATGAGCACAATAATAAAGAAACCAGGCAAAACAACTTCAATGTCAGAGCTTCTGAGAAAAAAACGCTGCGGACCAAAAGGTGCATAAGGACTCGTACCACATTTCCTTGAAATGATATTGATAATCTCAAAGAAATATTCTTCAGACTGACAACAGCAGAACATCATGGGCAGTCCAGCACGGTGGATTAGTGTGATGGTCCGGGGTTGCCTTGCTGATTCGGGAGTCGACAGTCTTGCAATGATTGATGGAACCATCAAGTTTGATCGCTACTGGAAACCTTTGGTTGCGCGGCAGGACAATGAACCAGAGACAATGTCTTTGAATGGACTGAACAAGTAATTAGGGTTTGAGTTGGGCCTAGTCAAATTCCAGATTTAAATCTAATTAAGATGCTGTGGCGTGACCTTAAACAGGATGTTCTTGATGAGAAACCCTGCAATGTGGCTAAATTCAGTTAAATGGGCAAAAAGAGTGGACCAAGCTCCTCAAATTGCCAGCTATAGCAAAGATTTGATGGCAGTCGTTGCAATAAAAGTGTCATAAGGTCAAGAGAGCACTTAACGTATAGGACTATTTTGGATTGAATAGTTTTGTTTCCCTTAATAATTTAAATCCTCATTGGAAAGTTACATTTGTATCTATTCAAAAAGCACTAAAAACACAGATTCCAGCTGTGTGCACATTTACAGATGTGCTGTGAAGGAAGGTCTTCAGGGTTTGTCAGAGAACATCACGAAAACCAAGGAACGACACAGGAAAAGCAAAACAGGAAGACTTGTGTCATAAAGACAATATTCCAAGCTTTCGTGGAGCATCGTTCAATCCTCTGAATTATGGAAAGAGTGTAAAGTCTGTGCAAACCTGCCAAGACATCACATTAATGAAAGAGTACAAAAAGGGTAAATAGGAGAGCTGCTTAGATCAACAGGTCATGAGGACAAACCTTTATGGCCTTCATGGAAGAGTGGCAAGAGGAGAGCTGCTGTTAAAAGAAAGCCGTAAAATGTCTTATTTAAGGTTTTACCACAGCCCAGGAAAAGCAAACTTTCTACATAACCCTCAACACTCCAGCCCCTTAGTGAGACATAGTGGCAGCATCATTCTTAAGGGTTACTTCAGTAAGGGTGAGGAAGTCTACTTAAGGTTTTGAGAGATTTGCATCTCTCAAAACCTAAATAACTCCATCATTAACCAAATTAGCGACTGGTGTACAACTTATTTACTAAGTGCCTCTTTGTATCTATCTGTCACATGGAGCCAACATAGAAATCCTTAATCTTTGTACTTGTAATGTGACAAAATGTGAAAAGTTTCAAGCGCTTTGAAACCCAATAAAAGACACAACAAGTATCTTAGGTAATGAATGAAATATGATAATAATGTTAAGGAAATACTTTGCACCGTACTCAGAGCCTCCAGCAATAAATGAAGTTATTACTCCTTTGTTTTATCTTGACTGTATTATCTGTGGTCTACAAAGTATTCAAAGAGCCACATTAAAAAAATAAAAAAAAGTGTACACAACGTCTTTTAAAAGCATGGCATTTAATACAACACGTCAATCACTCTGGGAACCTGTTATTCCTTCAAGAATGTAATTACATACTTTCAAATAAAACTTGAAAGGGCTCAACAAGTTTTAAAATGCACTGTGTGCTCCCAAGACAGCAGGAAAGAATTCCAAGCAGCTGGGAAATGCTAACATCCCTGTGTGGGCGAACTATGGGCTCTGAGACGAGATGAGAATACTGACATTTTAAAATCAACTCCACAGATTATGGTGTAATGGTTTTTTTATTATTATTATTATTTGTTCCTCAACACAAAAAAAATCTAGCATTTAACAAAAGCTGTACCATCATGATTGATCAATTCCATAATCTATTTGTTTGTTCTGCAGGTAATGTTTATGATTAAACATTTAGAGTAGAGACAAATGTATCTTTCCAATCTACCTGTTGGTTAATGTTTTCTTGCTAGTGTTTTCAAAGTGCCAAAAGAAGACGACAGACTTAAAAGCTTTCATCAGATTTCTTGGTAAAAATCAAAAGAGTCCATTGCTGATGTCCTATTCACCCAGCATCAAAACCACCCTCCAAAGTCTTAACACCGCTTCAAACTTTACTGGCCTCAGCATGACGGGCAGCAGTAATGCTGTTAGGTTTATAGTGCTGTCTCATTTGGTTTCCCCTTCCCCGAATCATCGTGTCGGTATTTGACAGCACACGCCGAACGTGATGTCATACTGTACACTAAACCGATCGACTGTCACCGATTAGCCCTTTCCGGTTTATTAGCAAGCTTAATCTCGTTGGAGAAAAGTGGCAGGTTTCTTGAAGCCATAAAGCTTCTAGCTTGGCTCGAGATCTCCATGACTCACTCCTGACGTGATAATTCACAGTACGGTTGGATGTTGTACTCTCAGGGGCGTCTGGTCTGCTGCTCGGGACTTGGCACGGAGCAGCAGGTAATCAAGCGATTAGATCACTAGTCTGCTCGGAAAACCAGGAATCCTGAGAGCTGCGTTTTGGGATCAGCTCTCCATGTGTAAAACGTGCATGCTGAAATCGGTGTGTGCTACAAATTTGGCATAAGTTTATGGATCTTAGAGAAGAATTTAAAGCCATCTTAGCATGATGCAACTACGTAAGGATGAGGATACTATTATTTCAATCATTTTTGTGTCTTTGAATAAAAAATGTCCAGCGTATTCATGTCAGGGTTAGAGAGTTAGTAAAGAGTGACTTGAGTGTGCTTCAATAAAATAATAGTCTGGCCCGAGCAACATCCTCAAGTCCCAAACTCTTGAGCCAAACAATTCCTTTTCAAGAACATTATATAAACGTTTTATAACAATCCTTTTAGAGCCAGGGAAGAGGCCAATTGTGATGTTCATGCATTCCCTAAAAGAACAGCAAAGCTTATAAAGGAGCTTACATTGTTTTGATGATCAATCAAATCTCTGAACTGTTTAAACTGATTTTAGCTGATAATGATTTTAGCTTTCCTGCCCTGAAAAGTCATTAATTATTAAATCAAAAGCAGAGGCTCAGTGTGAGTGAGTGGGCAGTTATTGTACCGTATTTTCCGCACTATAAGGCGCACCTAAAAACCTTCAATTTCCTCAAAAGCTGACAGTGCGCCTTATTTATGGACCAATATTGAGCCACCACAGGTTTAGCATTTACGGTAAGCAGCCGCCGACTTCATTTTCCCCCGTAGAAGAAGAAGCGCGCGGTGCATGCTGGGATAGTTGTCAGAACGCTGGTTTGTTAATAAAGTTTGATAATACATTTAAAGCCAGGGGGGGCGGAGGGGCGGGGGAAGCGAGACAGAGACTGTTGCAGCAGCGTGTCGGTTGGTCTGTGTTACCCAGAAAGCAGTTGGGCACAATATCACAACACCAACACAGTGAGTGAAACAATGACGGGGGCAGCCCACTATATAAAGTACTCAGGGACCACTTCTTTACAAATGTAGATGTGTAATAATAGAGTACGGAACAAATTGGCAACCCAAACTGAAGTGTCTATTCTATGCGCCTTATAATCCGGTGCACCTTATAGTGCGGAAAATACGATAAATTAGTTACGTATTGCTTAAAAAAAAGGGAGAAGGGATTTTGCATTGTCTGAAGCATCTTATTACAACAATTAGCACAGCTAGCTTAACTAAAACGGCTACGCATGTGGTTTGAGCAAAGAACGAAGATCGTTCTCTTAAATAAGACATTTGAAAAAGGCTCCAGATCCAGAAATCTTCCTGACTGTTTGAATTTTTTATTTTTTTTGGTATGTATTTGTTCTTTTGGAATAGGGGAACTCTAAGCAGGAAAGTCACAGCAGATTTATTGCGTAATACGTTTTGTTCCTTACTTCCTATAATTACACATAGCAAGACAGACACTGTCCACTTAGGATAATAGTGACAACATGAACTACAGTCTCAGGAAATACTGATAAGGAGAATAATCATTGAAATTTTTTAGTTTTTTTTTTTTTCTGAAGGTAAAAGTTTAGCGACCACTAACGTCTGTGCACATCGTCAGTCTAGTAATATAACCATGGGGTTAAGTCCTAAGCAGACTTATTTCCATTGTAAGGACATGAATCTTTACAACAAAAACGTATGTATATAAAGAACAATCCTTGTTAAAATGAGCTGAAATTGTAAGTTCTAATACATTTTTACAGAACTTAAGAAACCGTTTACAATGGAAGTCGTCTTCAGCTATTTTATGTGATTTTGAAATAAGACAGAATACAAGAAAAATATTTACAGTTTGAAATTTTAAAGGCTCATAACACATAAAAATCCAGAACCAAAAGGAAGCACAAACAGAGCTTGATCACAACACACATATATATCATATTTGTGTATGAATTTTAACAATGTAATGAATTACATGACAACAGTTAGTTGTGTTTAATTAAAAAAAAAAATACTGCCTTCCTCACAAGCGTTCACTGTTTAAAAAAAGGGAACGTGGAGAGGCGAGGGAAAAGTGGTTTGGTTATCCGCTGTCACTGTGGATAACCACTGATCCCCTGAGCCCACTGACATGACACAGATTTTTCTGCTGACAATATAATAAAACGGTACAATTCTAAAACGAGATGGAACCATCGAGACTGGTGGCGATAAAACCAGAGGAGCGCAGCTGTGAAGTAGCGTAGTGTAAAGAGTGCAATGATGCATTCAGCTTTCAAAGGACTCTTGGATTGGTGACGAAAAGTATTTGGCTGTCTTGTTAAGCTAAGTTTATAACCTAAAAATGTCCTCTGCAGTGTTTCTTTCTGTAGAGAAAAGAAAATTTAAAAAAATACAAAACAATTAAATGGGTTATTTATTTATTTTTTTTGTAAATCTTTGACCAACTTTGGCAGATTGAAAACAAATCGAATTAGATTAAAATGATCAAGATTCAAAATATTTTAACTTTCCTTTCTACCATGTCATGTCAAAAAGGATATTGGAACTGAAATTTCAAGCTAAAATCAGTCTCTTTCAGTTCATTATTCTTCCTTTCGTTCAACAAATCACCTTTTCGTCCAAAGCTGCTTCCTGCCGTCTTAAGCAGCGAGTGTAAAAAAGTGAGAGAAGCGGCACGGCTGCAGCCTTACCTCAGCAACTTTTCAAACGACACTTCAGGGTTGCTGTGTTTGTGTTGGTTCTCATGGAAAACTGCTCGCACTATCCTTCTGATATTCTTGCTCCAGGAGCTTGGATGGCAGCAGGGGTGAACAGGTGAGAACATGTGGAAGAGATTGACCAGGGGAGGAAAGGAAAATAAAAGCAGAGGGGAAAGATGACACTGTTTTTGCAGCTTGGGCCAAAATCCACCTCACAATCCTCAATCATCTGTGATATAATTTTTCTTTTCTCCGTACAATTTATTAGCGCTTCAGGAGTGTATTTCATAGAACTGTATGTGACGGATCGAGACAGTGGAAAGCTGATGAATGGACAGAATATCAGACGTTTCATTTTAGATTTTCTTAGTGCCGTCTGGTTTAATTCTGCATAGAACAACCTGCGTCTCCCACCAGCTGCACATCTGGAAACGGAAGATTAGCTAAATTCATTTCTGAAACAAACAGAAACTGTGATTTTGTGTCTGGATTTGACTAGGCGGTTTTAACACATGAAAATGCTTCTATCCAAGCCAGGCCACTGTGGCGGCTGTTTTATGTTTAGGGGTTATTATCATGCTGGAAGGTGAACCTCCACCAGAGATTCAAGCTAATTGCAGCCTCCACCAAACTGCTTCCAGTGCTAAAATGGTGCTAGCGTTTTCTTAGCAACACTTAATTATGCTCCCTCTGCTGCAAGCCGTGTCATTGGCTGGGACCGGTTCACTCACGGACCACAGGAAAGAACTACCTTTGTCAGGAGACGGGGGCGGGGATCCGGACTCACAAACAGCCAATGGAACTAGTGCAAATATTGCAATATTTAGATGAAAATGCAGCAAAAAAAACTAAACGCCCGTGGTCCAGAAAGGACAAAGATTGGTGTGATAAAACAGGAAACTGTTTGGTAAATACCTGTGTGAGGCAGGATATCTCTTCTTCAGTATCCTGATGGGATTGTTGGCGTACGCAAATTTCATGGGCTTGGCCTCGTAAAGCCTTATAGGAAGACTGGATTCAGGTCACACCCAAAGTGTTTCTCTTCAGCCAAAGCAAAAAGACGGGACTCTCGCTGAAAGCCACCCATAGAATGACTCCGAAAATTTGAGACAAAAACAACGAAAAAAACCGTCACAAGCTTTTCCATCTTCATATTTGGAATCACAGTCGGATTATGTCACACATTTAGCTCTATCTTGGTGTGATACCAAATTAGCAGCCATGTTTGAACGAAGCCTCCTTTGGAAGGGGTTGTTGACAAAAGGACAACAAACATTTACAGAAGCCGCTGCACCCTCCCTGGCCAAACGAGCAGGGGATTACATCAGAGGCAAAACACGGCCGTTCTCTGTTTACGTGGTTTATTTTTTGCTTGATTATGTGCAACTCCACCGAGTTCTAGAAGCTTCGGACCGAGTCTTAACCACAGGGGCTTCAAACAGGCCATTTTATTACCTGCATCTGCTGGATTCCAAATAAAGGCGGGTGGTCACCTTTCATCGTGGTATGATGGGAATGGGGGTCCTGTAAGGCGAAACCTCGCGACGCAAGCGCGGCCGTGACATCACTGCTCGGAAATGTGTTTTCTGTCCCCATTGCAAGCGGTGACAGGAACCATCTGGGCAGGCTGGAGAAGACGATCAAAGGAGGCAGGAGCGCGTGTGTGACGGAGCACGTGAATCTTTTAACATTTTAGATTGTTAAAAGCTTTTTTCCTTTTCTTTTCTTGTTGGAGTCGATCACGTGGGATTGCTTTATGTTTCACTTTTACATCTTAGCAGTAAATTCTTTGCGAGAGAACAATTTTACAAGGAATGAGCTGAGAGGAACGACAGCTTTATTTTATTTTATTTTTATTTTTTTCTATCAATGCCGAGTTCATCCTGAAACATCTGGGCAGCACGGATCAGCGAAGGTCCACCTTTAAAACGCGAGCAGACTCTCAGTGCCTCGCACATGGCGCGTGCTATTTGTGCATCCCAACGGCTGAGGAAAGCGCACACATAAAACGGCGCGCGCGCGCGCACACACGCAACCACAAACACACACCCCGCATATGCAGCGCTTTACCCGCTACCGCTTCACTGCCCACACTCTATTTCAGTCTGGACTTTACCGTTCCAGAGACCACAGGCCGCACCACATAGAGAGGGACTGTGTTGGGCTCTCTTAACCCCAGTCAGCCCCGGGTAGCTGCAGCGGCGGGGTGGGGCACTGTCGGCGGAAAGGTGGGGTGAAGGTGGTTGGTGATGGTGGTTGTTGTGTAGTTGGGGTCGGTGGGAGGGGCGCAGCGCTATCTCGCAGCTGTTTGCTTAAGGACGGCGAGGTCTCTCAGCATAAATTTCGCTGATATCACCTCCATCGGACGGCCATAAAGCTGATTTATTATAAATACGGCTCTCGTGTGTTTACTGCACACATTCTTAAGCCTGCAACATCTTTCAAAGTGAGCACTTGCAGGTGCTCTGGCCCAGTCTCCATGGGGCAGACTGGAGGAAATCAAGCAAAAGAGATGAAGGGAGGGGGAAAAAAAGAAAACAGTAACAACTGAGAGAAAGGAGGGATTAAACTGTTGAAATAAGATATGCTTAAAATCTCAAATGCTTAAGATGTTTCATGGACTGTTTCGGAGAAGATTTATGCCACCTTTGAATAAATGTAGGTTTCAGAAAGCTGACGTTAAACTAATGCAACTAAATGTGGAATGTTTTCTGAATGAACCTAGAAGCTTCTGTTACATGACAGCCTTTCTCCTGTTTTGTCTTTCAAATCCCAATATCACTGCTTCAAAGCAGTTCATGTCTAATTTGCACTTTTGCTTTTCATTTGAATGTAATTGCTAATTAAACCCAACTAATAATAATAATAATGCAACAATGTTTTGGAAGTCTTTGGGGGTGTTTCTCTGAAGTATGGTATTTCTATTTTTGGCTGTCACAAATTGAATCTGCATGTAAAATGACCTTTTTTTGTTGTTGTTTTTGGCAACATTAAACCGCAGCTGAGGTTTGTAATTATAATAGTGCTGCACCTGGGATATATCTTTTGTTTCAGCCGGTAAAACTTTCTTGTGTGTAAATTTTAGAACAAGCAGAGGTAATGGGTGGATCCGAAACGACGACTACCGCCTAACTGCGGAAAATGACTTTTAAAAGTTTTTTCCTGCAGTTTTTTGACTCCAACACATTGACGTGTATCGCATTAAATCAGCCAAGTAATACATGTAATTTTCTATCTGCACTTTGAAACACTTTTTTTTTTTTTTTTTGTGTGTTTGTTCCATTTTTTCGCTGTCTGCTAATCAGAATCAGAATGAGCTGATTGCGTGTGCAAACCTGGAGTTTTACTTCAGTTTTTAGCGCTCACAATGTACAAACATTGAGGATAATTGCTTTTGGCGAACTTGTTCTCTGTTTATTTTTATGAGATTTATCATTTCAGTTGGTTAGTTCAGTCCTTTTTTCCATCTTTATCCCATTTTGTACCCACCTCTCCCCATTAAAACTTACATCCAGTCTTCATAAATAAACTATTTTATCCATATTATAAGGCCCTACCCTGGCAACAAAGGCGGTACAAAGGCCTATTGCATTTCAAATGTTTATTGAAATGTTATTATTATCTTTCTAATTCTTACACAAAGTAAAGAGAGTTTATTAGTTTTTTGTTGTTGTTTTTTTTACATATTCTTACATATGTCAGGGGCAAGAAAAAAAATAGGTGTAGATGTTTATTTTTTTCAGAAATTGCTCTCCTTTCCCCCTGCGAACTGCAGTCGGTTTCACATTTGGCTTTCAGAACTGGGCAAACAATCGAACTCTGCAGTGCAGACAGAAAATGTAATGGTGTTTATGTTTAATTTGAACAAACTTCTCATTGGGATTTTGACTTCTGTTTAAAAGTAACGCAACAATAAAACCTCACATTATGGTAAGCCACAAAATATTTTGAAAGCAAAACAAGGACAAATATTGAGCTCACTGTCCAAAAGGTCTATGAGAATCCCGCCCCTTCTTTATACCATCTACCTTCCAGTAAGACGAAAGACGATGACGAACATTTCCAAAGCCTGACCTAACTTGTGGACTGTATACAGCCTTCTTTTTTTATTTTTATTTCCGTTGGGCCTATCCATGTTGATATGTTCCCATATCTCAGCACTTATTCTACGAACGGATGTAATGTTGGTGGTGCTCAAGTGTTTAAGGAAGAGGATTTGGTTAATATAAACAGGTGACATCTGAGAAATACAGTAGAGTTTTGTAGCTATAATCAAATACTTATTGCAAACAGTAATTATTAAATTGACTACTTGTGTAAATCTCAGTTTATTTAGTTTTGGATTTGGCTCTTGTCCTGAACAAATACTAATAGGCAGTGTGGGTATTAAGTGTTGTTAGGTCTTGTGTAGGAAACAAGAAGTTGGGAAGCGTTATAGAGCCTTGGTCTTTCACATTTTGACACGTTACACTCACAGAAGTCAATGTGTTTTATTTAGGTTTCCCGTCTCAGACCAACACAAAGTAATACACAATTGTATAGTGGAAGGAAAATTATGCAGTTTTTTTTTTTTTTTTTACAAATAAAATCTACAATGCGCACTACATCTTACTATTAAACCCCCTTAACAATATCCAAAAATTAAAATCCAGCAGAGAAGTGACCTAAATACATTCAACCAAATAAATAAAAAAATATCTATAAGCACTGAAGAATTAGTTAAAAAACAAAATCCATAAGACCAAGGAACACAGCAGACAGCCATATATAAAGTTGTGGATACATTTCCAGGAAAAAGTTCAGTCCATCGACACAAAAATGGAAAGTGTGTGGCAGTTCCACACTTGCCAAGAGATGGATGTCCGCCTGAGCTGGTGGGGGAGCAACAAACAGAGTAACAACATCTGAAGGAGGTGCAGAGATCCACAACTCAGGCGGAAGAGCACTGGGACATCAGACCAAAAACACACTCCTAATATCATCATCAACTATCCGCATCTGGGGAGCTTGTTCTGTGTCCACAGACATTCTGATGAAACTATTGAAAGCAAGAGTCCGGTGACCTGTCCTGCTTCTGGACACTTCTGTACAAACAAACAATGTTCCTCAGCCAGACGCAACAAAATTCTGGGCCTTTATGGAGCAGCAGCAAGAAGAAAATGAAAGCTGGATGGAGGATCAAGACAGGGCCTGTTTGGTGACAAAGCAAACACGTGGAAAAAGTTGCTCTGGTTTGATGAGAAAAAAAGATTACATTATTTGGTCTAAATGCAAAACTCAATACTTAGTGATAAAAATTAATTACCATTATTTTTGCCATTCCCTTTGGTTGTGATATGTTAGTTGCAGAAAAGTAGACAGAGGGGATTCTCGTGGACGTTTTGTGAACCCACTGTGATGGATGTTAGCGGGAGAATCATGGTGTGGGGATGTTTTTCTTCAGCAGCGATTCTGAAGCTGGTCAGAGTTAAAAGAGAAATTAATCAAAGCTCTTCCTTCATCTTATTACATTTTACTTGATGGCAAAGTGCAGCAATGGGGCAAAAATGACATCTATAGAAAAGCGACCTGAGTGCAGGTGACCAAAAAAAAACTGTGTTCATCATCTCATCTTGGTCGGTTCATTATCCTTTTGCTAAAAAAGAAAAAGAGAGAGAACAGAGAAATGTGAGTTATCCCAGAAATGTGAGCGAGACCAACTTAACCTAACTAAAGGAGCTCATAACAGAGCTGCTTCTACCATTGTGTCTGTTTGACCTCACACAGAGACTCAGATACTTTGTCTAAATACTAAATCTTTTCCAAAGAATAAGCCAAAACTTAAAAAAAAAAAAAAGGTTAAAGAGATTTTGGAAAAATCTAAATGCCTGAGATTAGTTTGAGGATCTGCAGATGAGAAAGAAAAGCGCAGCAGGAGCTCTGGATTTTTTTGGCTTGCGCACAGATGGGGGAAGATTATGGAGAAATCTTTCACTTTGATGGAAGCCTTTTAGCAAACCTGTCAGGGATGAATGTGTTCACCTCAGGCTTAAACGATCCGCTGCAGCCCTTCACCTTTAACAAATGTTCCCCTCTTTTTTTTCCACCCCGCTCCTCTCTCTTTTATTTGTCGAGCACTTCAGGGCAAGCGGCTTCGGTAAACAGTAACTTTAAGCTACCTTTGTTTCTGAAGCACCTGCTTTGCCATGTAGGGTGGTTAAGCTTTGTATTTATTTGGAAAACCACAGGCACGCACACACACGCATGCACATGTGCGCGCGCGCACACCAACCTACTTGTAAACAAATACCCACAATCGTCCTGCCACCGGTCCGCAATCTGGCTTGTGTTTGCTTTCTGGCATTTTTTTTTTTTTTCGCAGTGTGGAAATATTTAGCTCTGATGAAACATGCGTTTATCTGCTTTTTTTTCCCTCCCCTTCCCCCGAACCGCAACCCCTAAAATCAAATAAATGAGGGAGCTCAATTCTTTTATTCTTCCATAAAGCCCCATCAGGAGGAATGACAGTAATCCACATACACTCCTCCTTTGTGCCTTGTTCCTCTCATTACCAACCATATTGTTTCTATTACGCCTCAACATCCTCCGCTCTTATCAAGATGAACGTGCCGAGATGTCATTTCATGTTCCTCCTGTTTTGCATTTGGGTTGCCCAAACGAGGATCACAGGTTCAGTGCACAGAACTAGTTTACTACATAGTTGTGGGAGAATCTTGTGCCTCCCCACCCCTCCCTACTTGTTCCTACTTCTTCCTGGAAATCTGTTCAGAATTACTTTCCTCCCTTCTTTCGTTCTCCAAAAGGGTTTTATATCCTTAACGTACGGCTCAGGAAGGGAGCAGTTTAAGCCATTTATTCAGTTCCTTCTCTCATTATTTGCTCCATGTTCTCAAACAGTGGCGGTTCTTCCACGAGCAGCGCCCTGGGCAGCTCCTCCCCAACAATATGTTTGAGAATCCCTGTTTGTTTTTTCCACAGATGAAGGTCTAGAAAATCCTAAACCGTACTGAAAGAATTGAATACTTTAAGGTTTGTGTAAAGAATTTCTGAGTGCAGAACAATCCTGTTCTTTTCAGTGTTGGTAATTGCAGCCCAGAGGACCTGAAGTCCTTTTAGCTAAACATAGCAATCACCGTGCATTGAATTAATCAATGTTAAAAAAAAAATTATTTGACTCGTAACTGAAAAAAAAAAAAGCGTCATTTTTGTTTGAAGTGTCGTTGACACCCTTCAACGCAATTTTCCCTGAGCAGTGCTGAGCCACGTCTCCCGTATCAGGAGCCTCCATTGTTTTGAGCAAATACGCAAATTCAATGGAAGAAGAAGAAAAGATATGCATGCTCAATTTTCTCACATGCAGGTTTGCAATTTGAAGCACTTTTGCCACTAGTCCTTCTTTTCCACTTCTTGGACTCTCACAATAGAGCACACCCAAGTTCTGGTGCTGAAGAGAGATAATCTAATTGAGATTGTGAAGTGTTTGCAAACAGCCTTTGTTGCTTAAAACAGCATTAGTTGGCTATATTGGGTATTAGTGTAGTTAAACTGTCTTCAGGCACTACAGTCCTCCACAAAATTCAAAGGTTTACTGGGTGATATGTTTATAGTGACGTGACGACATGGCAAGAAAGCCAAACAGTTTCATAAAACCACTTTGGAAAAAGTCTGAAGGAAGTCTATGAAGCCTCATAGTTTCCTGTATCTAACTAGTTAAAGCAAGGGATTTTAAACGATGTCCCAATCCAAGCACAAATATTGGCACTGAGATATCTTTTGTAGTCTGTATCAGAGAAGCTGGCCGGACTCATTTTCCAGCACCTGTTCTTACCCTACTATTTCGATTTCACTTTTAGCTCCTCATATCGGGCTTTAAGCTTCAGCCCTCAGTCCAGCTAAATGAGCTTTGCGCTGCAGCTGTTACATGACCTTCTGAAAAAAATGCGTTTTTGAAAAGTGTAAATTTTTAGCTTGTAAAACAAAGAGAAACATAAAACTTTTGCAAAAAGAAGAGTGACACTTTTTCTTTGACGTGATGTTGATCATTTCATTGTGGAAATTCGATGCAATTATTCCATAAGGAAACCGAAAGAAAGCTTAAACTTGCAATCGTTATCGTGTCTGTATTTAAAACTTTGGTTCGTCATTTTTATCAAAATTTATTAAGAGCTTATTGTACAAAGATCCACAAATTGCAGAGTCCTGGTTTAGGACATGAGGTAGAGACTCTGGATTACTCACTGACATCACAAATAACAATAATGTCATTCAGCATAAATCCTTCTTAGTTTACAATAAACTGTTTACGATAAAAAAATGGTTTTTTTGTTTTTTTAATAAAAGTTAGGAAACTTTAACCACAGTTAAAGGAGAATTATATTTGTCTATGCTAAGGTAAACACCAAAACGTAGCTTAGCTCCAGCCTTTTTACAGAAGCGTAGTTGTCTGCATTCCCACCTCCTGAACTCATGGTAAGCTAAAAACGAGACACGTCTTTCTGCACCGATGTATTGTTTTTGTTTATGGTCGGACTCATCCAGTCTGGACATAACTCCCGTTTAGATGTGATAAAGTGACCAGCATTGGACAGCTGCTTCCTTTATGGGCACCTTGGTGACTAAACCTATACTTCATGAACACATCACTGTCTGAAAATGTTGCTCTCCCACACCGGCGGTCTGCAGCTCTTGTGGTAAGCCACACAGAAAGTTAGGATGAGTCTGAAAGTGAGAGGAAATTATTAATAATTGACTGAGCAGAAATACATTGTAGCTTGTCAGTGTAAATTATCGTCGCTAATTTTAATATGATTTAAATCCAGACATTTTTTGTTGTTGTTGAACAAAAAAAAAACAAAAAAAAGTGTAAGCTTGAAGATTCAGCCTAAACTGTGCATTTTCTTCAGTAGTTTTCCTTTTCATTCTTGACGGGAGCGTGCAGATAGCCAGCGAAAGACGCAGAGTGACTGGTAGTGATGCGAAGAAAGAAAGGCTGAATGGACACAATTAACCAGTATGTGAACAAGCTCTTGTTTATTGACTTTCAGGGAGAAACTTTAATAACCTGGCTTGCTTTGAATGAAAGACACCTGCTGTTGGCACTTAGTCTGTCATTTCTGGTGCAGAGAGCCACAGGGAGGGTGCTCACCATGCCCAGGGCTGCCTGCTGTTCAATTGTGCGTCATCCAGAAATCAAGTGCTACAGAGTTTACAATGGCTTTCCCTTTTGTTTGGTATCAATACTAAGCTGACAGGCTCTTTTCTCCTCACTTGTCAGCAATCAACTGATCTCGGACAAATTCAATTTTGGTCAATAAAAACAGCTGCCCATGATTGGCTTTTTTTTTTTTTTTTGGTTGAGGTTGCTATTGGAGAGATGAAGGATTTTTAAAAAATTACATTTGCTGAATCACTAACAAAAGCGCAACAGTTCTGTGTGGACAAAAGGCCTGTGTGAGAAAATATATGTTGCTGTTTGTGAGTAATTCATTACCAAAATCCAAATAAAAAAAGATTGGGTGTAATCACTAAAACGCAAAAAAAACTGCTGTGCTGTTTATTTGACATTGGATTTATGACATGTGGACACATAATTTGACATTGATAAGTCCAAATGAAGCATGTGTGATAACTTTAACTCTTTAAGTTTCATCTCGTAGCCACTAATATATATATTTATCATGAAAAATATACAACAAATTTTACAAACGCATTAAATATAGTGTCAAAATAATAACATTGTTATGTTTTTAATATGTTACTTCTATTGTTGAATATGAAATACCAGGCCACTGGAGTGCAGGCTGTCAAACTCCACCACAAATTTACAAAAAAAAAAAAATTATATATACTGTATATGTTAAAATGTTCAGTTATATCTCTGAAATGTCCTAGAATATTTCCACAATACAAAAGTTTTAGTTTTATATAAAAATAATAACCTGATACACGTGTAGATAAATAAATGTTTCTAAATGCTTTTCAAATGTGAATTTGTGTCATCATATGCGATTCTTACTCGTGTTACATTATTATTATTATGATGACGTCATGAGGACATATATTTCTTAAGTGATAGAAATGTATATTCCAGTAACATAATGTTATGATGTACAATATAGTGATAAAATACATATTTTCTGTTACATTCTCATTATCCCTCATTAGTGCAACAGATCTATGCACGCCACACTTTCAGATTTGCGTTTTTCAAAAATTGGTCAATAAAAATGATGTATTAAATTTATTCCACTTTATAGATCTGCACCACCTTCTGTTGATCTGCTACATTGAAACCTTGAAACCCAATGGATCTTTTGTGCTTGTAAAGTGACAGAATGTGTTGGAGTTTATGAATCCCTTTGCAAGTCTACTGATGGTTATTTTTTTTTGTCATCTGAAAGCACGTGAAAGAAAACTAATGCAATGTTCATCTCTGAGCACAACTGTCACTGAGGAGTTGAGAAGATGGATGAGTCCTTAGACTGAGTGATACTTCCTCCAAAGTGCATAGTGTCAATGGCTGACTTTCAGCAGAACAGATAAAACCCAGCTCCTCTGGCTTTTATCACTTTTCCTGGGCTCAGAGAGCATTGATACCACCCATTACAAGGACAGCACCCAAGGCGAGCAGGGATGTGTGGGCTTCAGTGGGTCTGCTGCTGCTGCAAAAAAAAAAAAAATGGAGTGTCTGTCATTAAACTTTGTTTGAGTGCTTTCCCGTAGGCCGATAAAACCAGAGTGTTCTTAGATGTCTTTGGTCGCTTTACGTAAGTGTGTATTTATTTATTTGTTCTCATGCAGGAAATGAGGGAACTGGAAACCAAGCACAGTTTACAACTAAACATCCACAAATATACACACTGTCTGCATATAACTTTTGACCTCGTTGGGGCCACGACGTACTGCGTAGACCCCTGGGGCAGACGTTGTGTTGATAATTACAACTCAAAGAAAAAAATAATAATGTTGCAGAGTCATCCACTGGCGTGTCCTTCCGTCCTCCCGACACACGGCAACAAACTATTTCATTTGTTTATACACTGCTAAGAAACTATTTGACTGCAGGCACTGAATTTCCTGCTTTTGCTTCATTGTGTGCAACATTTGTCCTCATTCCTGTCGAGGTGGCGCTCGATTCTAAGCCGAGGTGATTAGCTGGAGCAAGTTCCCAAGGATTAGCAGTGACTGGCCAGACCTGCCTCATGTCCAAAAATGCCAAATCGTAAATAAGTCGAAGCACGGCATCCCTTTGCACAATTTTTGGCTCCGTGTAAACGTGTCTCCTGCTTCATTCTTTTAGGAGCTGTCCTGCAGTTGTAATTAAAGAAGCAGCAGAAATGAAATGTGTGTTTGTGTGTTGGCGTGTGTAGTGTAGTGTAGGGAGGGTTTATTAGCTGTGGAATGATGACCTTTGCCTGGCCTAAAAGAACCTCCATTCATAACAGACATGGAAAGATTAATAGAGATTGCTAAGCAACATGGATGCGTGGACTGGAAATTTTGCGTTGAAACTGCATGCGGTTCGTTGGAGTTTATCTTTGATATGTTATATTTAATTCTGATTGCTCGGTTTTCTTGTAAAACTATCTGCTGATGATGTAAAGGTCACAAAAGATGTTTCACTAAGTAAGACATAGTTCTTGTGTGAAGGCCGACAGACCGAATTAGAAGATTAATGACTTATTACAAACTACTTTCTGTAGGGTTGGAGCCTGCTGCTGTCAGCTGCTTAACAGACATGGCACTCATAGTTTGCCAGTTGTAGCTTTAAAACAGAGTTATCTTCATTAGGGTGATAGATGGACCTCCTTTAGTTTCCACACCATGATTGTGTTTTTCGAAGGCCAAGGGAAATATGAAACGAAAGCCTTTTTTTATCTGAGAAAAGTGAAGGAGTGGTCTCTCAGTCAGCTGACCATCAGTGCTCAGTAACAGCTACATGGTCAGCATTAAATTGACTGATTTTATTTAGCACTTTTCCAGCTATACTGACCAATCCAAACATATAAAAGGTTATTGAAAAGTATTAGTCAGGGGACGGAAACAAACAAAAAAAAAAATATCTGAAGCACTTAGCATCTCCTGGAGTTTACTGGCCCACATCTATCCACAATATTGCTATAATCAGAATAAGAATGCTGGTTTGATTTATGCTAATGTTTACATAATACCAAAAATGAACGAAAACAGAATAACTATTTCCTCTCAAGCTTAGATCAATGATCTACTTACTGCAGAGTCATCTAAGACCTGCTTGACCAACCTAAACCTGCTAGCTAAATAAAACAAATATAAACTCCTGGAAAAAAAAGAAAAGAAAGAGCCCTTCAATTTACACACAAATAGAAACCTTAATCTAGATACCAACTTCACAAGTACTTGTATTGTCCATGACAAAGTGCCATATTGCCTCTTTAAAAAAACCACATCTACTGGTATGACGTAGGCTGGAGCTAAAAATGTAGTCTCTCTCCAAAGCCAATAACGTGCTAAGCAATTATAACAACAAAATTGTTGCCTTTCACAGACAATCAATTTGTAATTCCCAAAATCTCTCTTCCACCCTTTGTCTGCTACTTGTTGGCCAGACCCAGTAAACCAGACACCGGAAGAGGGAGCTCATCAGAGCCGCTAGTGTGGCACTCGGACCTATATAAACTAATATAACGTGGCCTAAACTTCCATTGCCTTTTCGCTGTCCTAAATTGTCCTATCTGCTCCATCATGCGTTTGAGCCCTGCTAAAGCCACTTTTTGTGGTGCTTTTCAAGAGGAACCCCTTTGAGAAGCAGCTTTGCTGTGACTGGGGACAGGCAGTCGGCCAGCTTCCAGAGTAAACATATAATCATCCCTCGGACGGCTATAATTATATCTGGGACGTGAAGGAACAGAAGCGAGCAAGAGGGCCAAGTAGATACACAGTAGCAGTGGTGGGGCAGAAAGCTCTGCTCCTAATATTTGTTTTCTGCTGAGAAATGAAGCACAGGTTGTTTTCAGGCAAACAGGAGGAAGGAAAAGCAAGTTGAGTCACGGCCCGATGAAGTGAGTTCAAGGCGGTTTGAGGCAGTGGGAGATTTGCTACGTCGATTAGCCGAATCCGCGCTCCCCCAACATGCCACTTGGATGCACGTTTCACGTACATACGCTGCCTTGCAAGTGCATGTAATTTTAATACCTTTTTTCACATTTTGGCACATTACAATCATTCATTTTAAGGCATTTTATTTGGAAACGGCAAGGTAAAATAGCACATAACAGTGAGTTGTAAGGAAAAAGGAAACGTGGTTTTCTTTTTCTTTTTTGTAATGCGAAATGTTTGGCATGCAGTTTGGTATTTCATCACTTTTACTCTGATATACCACTCCAGTTGTGTTTAACTTAGTCTTAGCTTTAACATATAATATCTGAAGCTAAGTCAATAACTTGTTATACCCATCATCTGAAAATGGAATCAATTCAAGTCTTCTGGCAAAAATACAGCAGAGGGGCCATTAACTTGAGACACAGTCAAATACTAACGCAAAGTATCCACCAGCAGAACTCCATCACTGTTGAAAGAAGTTGTGTTCATCACAAGCCATGTAGCTGTGTGTGGAGGAAGAAGGTCTGGTTTGATAAGATTGAAAATGAACTTTTCACATAAATGCAAAACCCTTTTTATCAGAGATCCTGACATATCCCCATGGGAAAACGGGGTGACGGTGCCATTATTCTGTAGAGATCCTTTTCTTCGGCAACTACTTTGTGTTGGAACATCGCATAAAAATATTGAGATTTGTGATTATCGTGTGATAAAACGCGTAAAGCCTTATAGAACATATTTCGCAAGACATTGTGCATGTAATTTTACAAGACATGCTACGAGGTGCTCCCTTTGACCCTGTTCTTTTATTCAAAATCTCTTCCAAGCAACTTGAACGTGGTTAACTACTCTTCCACCAGGCCAAGCTAAACAGAAGTAAATTACAGTGCCCGCCTGGAAAATCAAATGGCTTCCAGGATGTTTCTTTTCTGCGAGTTAAAATGAATTTGTTGCAACCAAGCAACATAAAAGGAAAACAGCCTCTGAGTACCTGTTTTCCTTTAACTCACCTGACTCACTTAAAAGCCATCTCTGCCTCCGTCTTTCATGTGAAAGTTCCCCTCTAATTTTCCTTGTCTGTGGTGCCCCCAAGCCAAATTGGACGGAGGGGCGTGGAAGAGTGACATCGCGTCATTTAGGCAAATTCCTTATGAAAAGGAAGAGAAGAAGCCACTGAGGCTATTCTCAGTAAAGCTGTGGAAACACTATAAAGTTATAGGAAGCAATTAGCTGATAATTATGCAACCTGAATAAACTCCTGCTGTTCTCACACGTCATTGCAGCCGACCAAATGGACGGGGCACGACAGGGGTAAGCGGGGAGGAGGGGGTTGCGGGTTGAGGCTTCAGGAACAACTGAGGGAGCAGGCAAGCAGCTGGGGTCAGGAGAAGGCACGTTAATCACCGCTATCCTGTCAACAACAAAGACTGGGCCTCACCCAAGACGCTCGGCTCGGTAGCCACGATAACGCTGCGTGAGACAGACGGAGGTGTCACATGAGAATCGAGCTGGAAGGAAGGAAGCCAAAAACCGGGGGGGCGATGATGCTGCAACAGAACAGGAATAAGAGATGAAAGAGAAGAAAGGATAAGGTGGAAGATTAAAAAAAAAAAGTTTGAAAATCAGTGTGTTGCTCTATCTTTTACTGAACTATAACCTAATTACAACCGCAAGAGTCTTTTTTTTGGAAAAAGGATCCCTCCCACACACCCTCTCAGCCCCTGACGAAAAAGCAATAAATCAGCATCATTGGCTGTTTCGTGACGTGCTGCTCGGGAGGCACACCCCGCCGAGCAATCACAGCCAGCCGTTTCATTTACAGCAGATATCCAGAAATTGAACGTTGGATGCCAAATTTAAACGGGGGAATTGCTTCTGAAAACTTTTTCGTTTGGCCTGCGTGCCCTGCTGGAGTGCGTTTCTCCCAGATGCTTCCAGCTCCACTAATTGAAGCTCAAGTCTTTCCTGCGGTGACCATGACCCCACGAGGGGGTCGCATTACTGAGTAGTGGACATGTTTAGATGTTTTACAGCAAAAGAAAACATCATTAGGATGCGAGAGTGTCTTTCACTTTTCCCTCATGGTAACGGCCACCCAACCACGACCCCATCCCCCCAGTGAGGACCATGGCATTAGACCTGACCTTCAACCTACTGACCCGCCACGGTTCACATGCACACACAGGGTTTTTGTTTGTATTTCTATCCCTATTAGAACATCATATTGTCTGCCACTCCTATAAGTAACCAAACCCCACAATGGGTCTCAGCGGTGTGCAAACTTGTGTTAAATTTTTAGCCTTTTTTTTTTTGTGAAATACAGTAACGTGACATTTATTCAGTGAAGTTAAATTCAGACAAAACAAAAAATGAATTTGACAGAAATAATAAATACAGGTGCAACGACCAGGATGACTAACGGTGCCCTCTGTTTTATTGATGTTATATTAAAACACCTTTCTATTAAATTTGGATGGACGGAGATGAAGTTGGATGTAGCAAGTTATACTTTGAAGATACAACATGACTCTCTATTAAGAGTTCACCACTTGTCTTAGTTGAGAATATCAATGGTTAAAGACACATTTTTTAATGATCTATTTACATTGTTACACCTTAGTTTTTTATGTGGTGCTCTTGCTTTTCAGCATTACATGGAAATCACCTCATCTTTTTACTTTCATGTGGAGTAAAATACTTGTACAGCTGCAGTTGTCTAAAATTATGACAATTTTGGCTTATTTCATTTCAACTAGGCTCCTTGACAAGCAGAGTTTAATTTTATGCTCATTTGATATCCAATTGCAATCTGTTAATGAGCAACACATACCTGGAAAATCTATACTTTTAGTTTAATCTTTCATATCGTCACAGTCACAGATACACTTTTTTAGATCAGTGAACAATTGTTTTTGTTTGTAATTACTTCTCTTAAGTGTATTTACTTAATTATATTGTCCGTTTTACAGGATACAGAATACTTTTACATCATTTAAACATGTTTTCTTAATAAATAATAAAATACTTACCTTCTCTGGTTACTCAGCCTCTTCACTAACTTCCCCGACAAGCTGCTATTGGCTTTTCAATAATTCTGGAGAAACATCTGGTCTCAGATATTTTTCCCACATTTCTTTCCTATTATGGATGACTATCATTATCATGAAATAGTGTGTAAATAATATTGTAGAACTTTTTCCAACCTTCTCCTGACAGAAGCTGTTTAAAAGTGAGATCAGTTTGGGTGTTGGTAACACCTCTTCAGACTGACTTTTGCTGACGGATGCAAATGTGGAAACCTAACAAAAGACAGCTTTCTCAGGGGTTTCAGATTAGACAAAACTAATAAAAGGCGTGAACTGAAGCAGATTGAATGGTGAAAATTAATAAAAAGTTAACCCAACAAATGTTAGTGGTGGTGTACACAAATGAAAGCAGCTAAGCTCAGTTCAGTGCAGTTTTTTTACAAATATACTTGCTTATTTTTTTTCAGCTGATTTGAACACAAAATAATTCATTATAAGTGGAAAAGGTTTTGAAATGACCTATCTTCATCACAAATGATTTATTTTCATCACTAAGGGTATGTACACTGTTGAGATCCACTATAACACTAGTTTTACCATTTCTGGTTGATCTAACTTCAACTCACAAGTTAGAGCCAACTTTTAAAAATCACGGTCTACTACGACTGAGCCGTACATCCCATAAGATACAGTTTGTATCTACCATGCGGATTCGCCTAAACCTCCATGCGCTGACTAAAATAAATAAGTATGGTTGTGCTGAACTACACAATTTACTTTTGTTCACCCAACACATTAACATCTGTTTGTTTAAATTTGTGCCAAGTGATTAAATGGGAAAATCATAAGCAATCATCACTCAATTTAACTTTAGTTTTTGGGATGTTGGTGATCGTACCGGGAAAGTATCTTAGGAGAAATTAAAGTCCACCACCATCTTACGTACACACGGAGACGGTGCATTTCTATTTAAAAGCCCAAAGAAAGAAATATTTTACTCACAGGCTCAAACTATTTTGAACTTGTCTTATATACTCTTCCCATCTGGATTGTCTCCGCTCCAGCAATTGTCTGATCTGACACAGGCTGATAATAGGGTCAGGCTCAACTGAAACCAGAAACAATTTGTTTTGGTCTGAGCTATCATTCCATTTCCCATAAGCCAGGCCTCTCCCTTCTCTCTCCTCAACCTCTCTTTGTATCTGTTGCCAAGAGTTAAAAGGCAAGACTTGAGACACAGTTACAAAAAGCAGCTGCTGAGTAACTTTCCTCGCAGAAACGTACTAAAGGCCATCGTAGATTTACATATCTTATTCCAAATCACAAACTGCATGCCTTTTAGAGATCCCCCAAGGGGCCTCTGCTCGCTCATTTGGAGCCGCATTTTTAGAGCCCACCTCTGGAATGAATAAGAGAGGAAGTAGGGAGGCCACACGCACCCTAAGGCAGGAAGTGACATAGACGTGACGCTCAGGCAGCAGTTGTTTTGAATCTCGCAAGGCAAAAGACGAAAGCTCTTAAAAGCGGCAGTAAAGTTAAGGGGGATCGAGACGGGAAGAGGGGAAACGTAATTCGATAAAATTCTTTGCCCACAGCAGCTTTTCCCATTCCAAACATGGCCATCCTAAACCAACTGATGTAAACACGGCGTGCTCTTTGACCTCAGCGGTAAACATCTGCGCATGGATAGGCTTTCACCCTCATTCGAGCACCGCCTGCAATGACAGTGATGAATACACCTTTAACCACCAGAGGTAGAACATAAAATGAATCTTCATTACCGACGTAACTGAAGTAAAAACATGGCAACCGATCTGCTTGGTGAGTGCCCACAGGGAAAAAAAAAAGTTGTTTAAATGAATAGTTTGGATTTTTTTTTTTGTGAGGTTATCATCGGAAATAGTTCTCATATTTGTCTAAAGAAAGATGCCATATTGGCGTGAGTTGTAGGAAGGAAACAGGCTGCTTATGCTTGATTTCATCAAATTAAACAACTCAGACAGAGAATGCATGCATGCATGGTTGTCTGTCCGCTGTGTTGCCCTTTGATGGTCTGGTAACATGTCCACAGGGTGACAGACCAGCAGAGAAATACACCAGGCCTTTAAGCTGTAAGGATAAGTGGGAATGGTTCTCTTGAAAAGGCTGTACACAGTTGCACAAAGTAGATGCTGCTTTAGTGTAAATCCAGATTAGCTTGTCTTGAAGGCTGAAGCTAAGGGCTAGCTGGAGAGGAGAGAAGACCAAAGAGGACTTCAGTCTACAAACTTCACAGCTTTCTATGTGAGCATTATTTCACAAACTTTTAGACCTTTGTCATGTTTGAATTGGGCCGCTATTTACAGAACAATCTATTATTATTTACAGTGAAAGACTGAAAAGGGAACCTATGATCTTCCCCTTGGAGCTGTGTAGAAATCAATAAAACACCATTAGCCTCAAACTCAAAAAGTATAAAGCTTTTTGAATTTTACACCCCTTTTAATTTTTTCTTAGATTTATTCTATACTACTATAAAGAAACCGACAATTTATGACTTTTCTTAGAGTGTGTTTCACAGGGGATGATCTTTACTGATGCACAACCACAAACCTTAGTTTCCTGTTGAAATAACTGAATAACTGTCTTCTTTGTCCAGCGGCGTATCTAAAGTTTGACATATTTTAAGACAGCTAGTAGCTGACTACGACTAGCAGTCAGCTCCACTACTTCTGGATTTACATTAAATGAAGACTCCAAGAGGGATATTCAATGCAGGTAGCATTAACTGCTTACAACCTTTTCATTACAAAATTAAAGTTGGTTAGACTATAGCGTTTCATTCCTACGTAGAAATGATTTTTTTGGTTTCTATATCAGTGTTTATCACTGCCTCCTTTTTTTTTTTTTTACCACCAATGTCCTGGAAAATAAGAAGAACTCTTGGAGGTGGTGCTAGCTAACCATTGGGTCCAGTGGCTGGGACTCATAAACTCACCGCCAATTATGGCACAGGGAAGTAAAGAGACAATTTAAGAAACCTGTAATTGCTTCCTGGAGGCTAGAATACATCTTCTTGTTGTTGAAGATGCAAAACACTAGAGATATAAATTAATGGAAGAAGAGGCTAAGAAATAGTTAAAGTGATATAAAACTGCTGGGTTGAAGTCCATTTGTGAAGTGGAACAAGCCTGACTGGACCACCACAGAGAATAGAGGGTACGCTATCAACCCAGACAACATCCTACAACTACTGGAGTTTGATTATCCCCTCAAGGCTCAGAAAAACCCCCATAAAAGCCTTCTCCTTACGCGCTAACCATTTATAGATGGCTTAATGAGTCTAGGCCACAAAAGGAAAACACTGAATTCAAACTGATAAAGAGAGTCTCCACTTACTGCTTAGGTGTTCCTTTTACAGCACCTCCCTGCCCTCAGAGGACTTGTTGAAGACGTTATACCCGTAAGTAAATGTTGGTCAAGAACACCGATCCCAACAGTGGACTTTTCTAATTTTCTTTTTAGTGATACATCGCAAGCTGAAGAAGTTCACTCTATTGAATTGAGACATGTCAAGACAAAATTAGACTTTAGCGTGCAATTTAAAAAAAAAAACAACCTTTTGTATGATCGTTGTGATGAGGGTTTCACATATTATAAACTGTGTTTTAAACTTCACGTTTTTTGTTTTTTTCCGTTGGCATTGTAACTACTGGTGGTGACTTTATTTCAACTCAGAATGACAACTAGTTCCAAAATACTGTGGGACATTTACCACCACAACCAGAAAGCAGGAGTAATTCTGGTCAGTGATGACCTAAAGGTCGACTGCGCACCAGATTTTTTTCCTTTATTTTATAAAGAAAATATTGTAAAATAATATTGAGGAAGATATCACAACCTCAATTAAATAAATCCTTACACGAATTTTCACAACTAGTCACACTTTGTTTTACCTCCAAGCCAAAGCCTGAACCCCAACCAAGTGACTGACTGGCCCTCAACATCTGATAAGTTCTACATTACAAACAGAGCGATAAGCTCCTACAGGTCATTCATCATACCACTCCACCCACCCAAAGCTCCTTGCATCCTGGTCACCGCCCTCCAAGGCTGATAACCTATTCTGATCCTATCTATCCCCTAGAGAACAACAAATGCTACAAATTCACACTGACTCTTTTCAAGCTACATAAACACAGACACAACACGCGCACACACACACCTATAGGCGAGTCTGCATACCCACCTGTGGCAAGTATGCAGAAGAATTAGGATGCACGAATACATGCAGGCCCAGCCCACATGCTGCCATAATGTTAATTGGAAACAAATGCTCCGTAGAGAGACATTTTGAGAATAGTTAAAATTAATCCAATGTGTTGAGGAGGAGGAGAAATAAACCAGCAAAGTTCCCCTCATTTACACTTCACTCAGCGCAGCACCGTGCACTTTCCATAAACCCCGCAAGACCAGTACTGTAATGTAAATTATAATCCAATGTTCATAAAGTGAGCAATAAAAGCCCTGGCAATGGTCTTGGAATACTTTCACAGAAAACCTGCAGAAAAAAGGGAGATTACTGCACTTTACCTTGTCCCTGGCTTCGTTAGCTTGCTCTGCTTTATGTACCAGACAAATAAAGATGTTTTGTTTTTGTTTTTTTCCCCAGATGCAGATTACAAAAAAAACTAAGAAAACAAATCAGGGGTTCTGAAACAGAAAGCGTGAAAAGTTCAGCGCCATTTATGATTCTACAAGGACAGATGAGTTGGGTAAGGATAAGGCACCCTAAAAAAACCTGAGTGATCAAACTCTTCAACATTTAGTCTAATAGTTCTCCTTTCCTCATGTTTGACATATGACAGGATATCTTATAATGTCCCAACATCTCAATGTTCAGAGGATATTTTTAAGAGCAGTGTCACACAATCAAAGTCAAGTGAACCGTTTTTCTTCAAACCAAACTGAGAAGCACCTTAGAGCATGAAATATGGCTCCAATTGTTTCTCTGTGTGTGTATCCACCCATAGCGCTGGAGAAGGGTTATTGGCAGGCAGGAGGAGGGGAGTTTTGGGAGGGGATGCTGAGTTGAGAATGCCAGGAATGTCCAGCCCTGTTTACAGCCCAGGCCGGTTCACACCTGCAGGTCAGGGAGCTATCACCGGGCCTGGCCCCTCCTCTCCCTTCTGCCCCCCGCCCTCATTACAAGGGGGTCAAGCTCAGAGGTGACCTAATTAGAAGCTCATTACATCACAGACAATCTCCATTAGCATGCCAAGCTGGTCTGTTAATCCATTAGCACCACAGAGGGCCCTAGTGGAGTCTTTACATTCCTGTCCTTATGGCCCTCTGTAAAGATTCCTGCCACACACAAATACTGACTGCTACGCCTATTGATGGGAGGCACTGAAATAACACGTGCACTCAGTAACTTAAAGCAATTACAAAATGTACTATGTTGTATGTGCCATTTTATGAAAATAAATAATAATTAACTGACTGCCTTTTTAAATTAAAAAATGTACTACCTGGTGGTAAAAAGCATGTCTTTCTAGGCAACGGATGGGATACCTGAGAATGACATTTTAATAGCTTTCTAAGTAATGCTGAAGTAATTTTCTTTCACTAACCCAGTAATCACAAATGTGCATCGTGGTGAGATTTAGCCAAATTTTAAAATTGCTTATATCAGACGGAGTTGTCTGATGGGTGCCAAGTCAAGATCTTTTGCGTCTTTGTGGTGCAAAAGACAACAGTTCCCTATGCATCACAATAACATACTAGAAAAACCATTAACCAAACTAAAGAGTCAACATCAACTGAACAGTTCGTTAAAGCTTTAGGTGTATAGAAATCTTCTGACGCTGTGTCAAGGCAGATTCCTTTAGATTCTCCTGACTTTTCCAACAACCAATTACTGGCTTGTCATTTAAGGCCACATGCACTTCAAAGGGTTTACACAATGGAGTATGCAAAAATTGGGATGTTTAGCCGACGTCAAGTAGTCTCTACTATGAAAGCGTGTTTGGCTGCAGATGTATTTAAAATACATTTGCTTGAAACTTTCTGCATATTTTCCGTGTCTGGTTGCACAAACCCACTGTGATCAAATTATTACTGACTGTGAGTAAATTGGCTTTGTACAGACTTGAGGGGATGGGCACAAAGTTGTTTTCAGGAGTTGAATTTGAAGTGTTGGAGCAATTTCTTTCTGGCAAATCAATCAATAACAATCCCCAAAATATACACTTAAGGTTTGGTCACATAACTTATGTTACCCCATAATTTAGCCATCTTACTGACCTGGCTGTGGGTGGTGAATGGTGTAGTGCAATGGAATTGAACGGTTGACTGTAGGCAAATCTTGCAATGCTGTTGTTCAATGTGCAACACAGGTTGATTGTAAAATCATCTATTAAAAAAAGAAAAAAAATTACAAGAAGCTACATCTGATCAACATACAAATGTTCGGATGTAAAAGGTGAAAATATGCCTTCAAAACATCAAAAGAACAAGGCTGACTTTCCGTGTTTTTTTTTTTGGCTGAATTTGTTTTGGACTTTTCCAACATGTTTTGGTGGTCTAAAGAAAGACCAGACTGACATTCCTCAAAATCCAACAAAAGGTGGTCAATAGACATTCAGTAGTTGAGAGGTGGTTTACTCCAGAAGGTAAAAATAATGTGCCGGTTTATCAATTAATATGAGAGAAGTAAATGCATTTTCCTTTATAGTGCATGCTTTTTTGTTGTTCTTAATTTGAATGCTTCCTCACAATCCATTCATTCTGGGTCAGTGGCAATAAATGATGTGCGTGAGTCCACATTATGATGGCCATAATGTGTTTTTGCCATAAATTCAGTGGCCAGCTGGTCATTCAGACAATTTGACTAACTATTACATAATATGACCATTACAGATCTGTGACTCCTTCACTTAGTGGCGCAGGTTAACATAGCAGCAGGTTAACTTTAATCTTTTTCAATTAAAGAATTATGACTTTAAATGCTTGAAGGTGATTTTGTAAAGTGATTTTTGAGGTGCTATTCAGAACTGTTGGTATCAAACTGGGGTTTTCAAAATTAAAAGATTGTTTCTCTTAAACTAGGAGCTGAGGCAAAATCAACTGTACTAAGAACTTTCCCAGCTCCTTTTTGCTAATGTTTACCCTTATGAATAAGTTTTTCAGATCTTCTACATGTCACATAAGGCCCGGTAAGGAACTTGGGTACAGCCGTGGGGTTGTGCCCAGTGCAGGGGATTCAAAGAGTAGGTATCTATCTCCTCACAGGGGACTTGGGAGATACTGAGCCCCGCTACCTTCCTTTTGAAACCTTTTCCTTCTGGTGACTGGCAGACCATACAACGCACAGAGCTTTGTAAGTGACTCCATTGTTGGGGGCAGATTGAGAGGAAAAAAGGGGACTAGCCCAAGGGATAGAAAAGCATGGTGAAACAAAAAGGTCTGGCTCTCTGGTCTGAAGAGGGCAGAAATGGATCAAAGGATTGGGTGCTGACCTGCGGCCTTTGTCCGTCAGACAGCCCTGGCTTCATTTAACCTCTCTCTGGAGGTCGGCAAAGCCCACTGGGATATCGAGCTACATAGAAGCCATGCCCTACAGGGACATCTCAGTCCTACCCCTGCAAGCCCTCCACCTGAGACAATACTGCAGGTGAAAGTGGATGGGAGGAGTTGGTCTGTGCATTGCCTCAACTTGTCAGGGATGGACGACAAAGGGAGCTGAGCCTTCTCTGCAGATGCCCAGCGGGCAAGTCTTACTTTACTATATGGCATTCACATGGCCCTCCTGCCTCCCTAACCCGGCTCCACTGGGAGTAACAGGATGGAGGAAATCAGAACAGAGAGGCGCTCTCAGTCGCTCACCTGGGGATGGTAAACCTCAGCTATGCGGCAAACAAAGGTGAACTTAGTGATTCTCCGCTGCATTGTTAAGATGTGGAAACCTAAATCTTCTTGCCTTAATAAACTTTTGAATAGGGTGGATTTTCTCCCGTTAAAAGGGCCATATCTGACTTTTGAGAACCTGTCCATCATGCTCTCTAGACACAAATCTAGCAAAAAATAACTCTCAAATTCTAACAATATACATGTCTACATGACGTCTGCACTCATGGGTTACTGATATGAGGTCTAAATGTCTTAAATATTTGTTGTTAGAATGATTGATGAGCCTTACTAAGCTGATCCAAAGCAGGACTAGGGTTAGGGCTCACAGAATTACCCAACCCGATGATGGAACCAGAGTTCAAGGTGTGGAGTGGTTGAAAAGGAGGAATGAAAATGAAGATGGGAGGCACATGGAAGTGGGAGTACCTGCACTGAAATGGGAATGGAGAGGTCTAACTATGTTGGGAACGAAAGCAGCCAAATTGTTCTGCTTTCATTAGTGCGCTGAGTGAAGCCTCTGCTCGGGCCTCGATTCCCAAGACTCTCAGATAACAAGTGGATTCCCACACTGAGGCTTTCTGTTTTGTTTCCTTCCCAATAAAACCAGCCACCGAGAGGGAACTATGTGGAGCAAGAGTGATAGAGAATCGAGGAAAGGGGAGAGGGGACCCCCTTGGTCTGCTGTTATCTGTCTCACTCAGTCATTTCGAAGGGAGGAGGTTTGGTTTATTTCCCCAAGCCCAATGAATGACTGCCGACAAGCCATTTCTGATGCCCATGATAAGATATCCCACCCCCGGTGTTCTACCTTACAGCCTTGACCAGACCTCCAGCTCCACTCTTTCAACTAACAAGGTTAAATGTGTCTCTAAGAGCTGGTAATGAAAGACAAAGTAAGGTGGCCTTGTGCTAAAACGCACAAATCCAGCAGGCTGGGTGAAAGCAGAAGGCAATGAGTGGAGTTCACGTCTGTGACCTCCCACACACAGTAATGTACATAGCAACACAAAAGCATTCCATAGGCAGCACCAGCCATCCTGTTGGTGATAGGCTCTAGATAGACCCAACAGAGCACTCTGCTCCATGGAGCTGGCAGCTGTATGTTTTTTTGTTTTAGACCACCAAGACAAGGATACAGGCATTTTGAATGCAGAACTCACGACTGTTGATTGATAAACCACTTGCCAATGAAGCGTAGACAGTTTAAAAGGAAATACAATATTTTGGGTGCTGTGATAGGCGATGGATCGTAGCTGATAGGCTCATAACTCAAATCCTGCTAACGAACCCATGCACTGGTCACTACTTCCAGAGCTCAAAAAATAACTTAGAAATTATGTTTCCCTCCATTCACACAGATTTCTAAACAAATGCTCATTCATTTATTCATTCATTCATTTGAAAGAGTTAGAGATTTGAGGGAGAGACGTGATGGTGTTTTATTGTACAATCACTTATATCAGCAGGGATAAGAAACTAAACAAAAATATCTAAATATTCACTAGTTTCCATGCGAGACTGGTTCTGTTAAATTAGGTTGGTATTTGCCAAGCAGAGATGATGTTATCCCCCTTTTCTTAAAATGGTGCTGTTAGCAGGATGCACATGGCGACAGAGATAAAACTCCCAGTGAGTTAGTCTTAGTACTTCCTGTAATATAATTAATTCTCTCCTAAATGCCCCGACCAGTTTGGAGCTTATATAGTTAACTTATTCACGAGTGTTTTGACAACATTCAAAACTGAGAAATCGTGACATAAGAGCCCATGTGCACAAAAGCCAAAAAATATGCAAACAAAAACACAGCTACGGCAAACGAAATCAATCTGACTCTAATTTAGAAGGTTCCTCTAACAGCACTAACACGTGCACTCCACCAACCAGATCAAATCAAACATCCCTGCTCCTCCTCTGTCTTCTTCACTCTAAAAAGAAAATAGTTGAACCAGCTTAATTGAATTGCTTCTGTAGGTAACAAGCAATTAAATTAATTTATCCAACTGAATTAAGTTTATCCAACTTAATTTATTAAGTTTAACCAATTCAATATATTATAATCACCCATTTCAATTTGTTAATTTGTTTTTAACAAATTTATTAAGTATGTGTAAGATAACAGATTTAAGTCAATCTTACTCAAATCATTTAGCTTACTTCAAAAATGGTAAATAAACTTAAATAGCGCTTTTCCAGTCATTTTGACCACTGAAAGCACTTTACACTAGAGTCACATTCACACATTTATTTAATGCGCAGATCAGTAGGCAACTTGGGGTTAAGTGCCTTTCCCACGGGGCACATTGACATGTGGCAGGAGGGAGCTGGAATGGACCTTACCAAGCTCCACCCAGAAACGCCCCTCGAAAGTCTCCGTGACTGCATGTCTCACAAACAAAGCCTTGAGGTGCTTAGTTTCTATGTGTAATTTCATTTCGACTGACTCTGCAGAGTATTTCTGAGTCGATTAGTGTAGCATTTCTGCTGGATTTTTAAAAAATATAAGCCACGACAATGGACAGGGGAACCAACAAGTTCATGCCATCTTTTTTGGACAACATCAAGGTGTTTGAGCCACACGATGCCTCCAAGATTGTGCGCGTCACAGCTAAATGCTACTGGTCGATGAGGAACACAGCAGATCCTCAGACCCTCAGCATAAATATAGCTGTGGACAAGATCACTGACGCCTATTGTTCTTGCAAGGCTGGGTAAGTCGGGCATTCATGGTTTTGAGGGTGATTTCTGTTGGCAAATGTTCGTATGTGCCTAGGCCTGATACACGGTACTCGGAGGCTAACACAATTAGCGTGGCTAACACAATTACAGTTTAGTAAAGCCTTTTTAGGTAAAATAAAATCTTTTATGCATGTCAGATGCGGTATACATTGCATATTGATCTGTTCAGCTAACGTAAGACTGTAACAGACAGGCTTCAAGGTGTAGAAGTTGTATCGGTACTGCCATTATGCTGTACTTGGCTAAAAGGTTTTTATAATGGATGTGTTTATTAATGACTTTCTTTTCTTCATTCACTAAACACAAAGAAAGCAAAGCAATAATACTTACACCAGCAGACACTCCTTTGTTCTTATTGATCCTACGACAGTTGAGATGCAAATGCGGTCGTGCACAAGCTTTGATCCAAGCAAGGCTTTCCGTTTCAGATTTTGGAAAATTGTGAATTTTAATTCCACAAATACGATCAGGATGCCTAACATCGCCTGTACAGATACCCCACTGACAGTGGAGAACCATTCTTTTTCGAGTCCTGACGCAAAAACTTTCTGCCGGTCTGCTAGTCCACAATGTACATTAGCATGTGTTTACTATTGTAGCTTGTGTTTGTGAGACGGTCACGCACGTGGTAGCTGCGCTTGACGTAAAATGGGCATTAGCCAATGAGACTTGGCCCCTGTGGTAAGGTCCATTGAACCTACAGCCTTCCGATCACAAGACGACTACTCTACCCACAGAGCCACGGTGGCTTACCGGGGAATCTGTCCCTGGTAAGCTTGAGTCATGGTGTCAGACGAGGGATACAAATATGGCATTGAACTTAATTATTTCAAGTAAAGTCAAAGTAAAAAGGTCATTTAAAGAAAAGATTTGTTTATTTAGAGGACACTATAAAAAGAGTATTAAAATTTAGTTTGGAACTACTTCAAAGTTTGAGTTGACTTTCTGTAGAATTAAGTCAAAAAGATTTTAAATGTTTATTAGAAGAAAATAAATGATTTGAGTAAGAGTGACTTAAATTTGTCATGTTAAACCCCCTTATGAATTAAGTTATACAAACTTAGCAAATTGAGTTGGAAGGACTTAATGAATTGAGTTGGATGATCATAATAAATTGAGTTGGTCAGACTAAGGATACGAAACTGGCATTGAACTCAATTGTTTTACGTAAAGTCAAAGTGAAAAGTTCCTTTAGGTTAAAGATTTGTAAGTTTTGAGTTAAATGAACACAAAAAAGTAAGTCGTCTTAGCAAAAGCAAAAAAAATTAAGTGAAATTAATGTAAATAAGTCCATAAGATGAACTGCAGCCCAAATACACTTTTTAGAGTGTTGTTCTTCTCAGACACGAACAAGAGGATGCTCAGCCAGCAAGCGGAATCATCAAGGAGAGGTAGAGGGAGGGATGGAGAGGAAAGCAAGAGGGGTGTCTTTGCTGCAGAGGAAGGGTGGCAGGAGTGATAAACTGTGACCTTCTCTTCATTCTGCAGCATGCCTAATGGCTGCTCTGAGTGCTCCAGCTCAAGGTGTCTGAGCCTCTAAATGGAGGGGTATTTTTATCCTCCTCCCACAGACCCACATCCACACATATATTAACAAACACAGTGAATAGGGGGTATAGTCACGGCTGATGTCCGGGTGCGCCACAGGGAGAGCGAGAACTGGCGAGTTGGCACGCAGCGCTGGCAGTACTCAAGTTCCTGATAGCTTTCAGGGGCCTTTGATGTTCCTTGCATCCCCCGGCCCCCTAACAGCTCCGTTCCCCTGGCCTCCCCCTCACAGGAAATTGCATTCTGTCCTCTGCCACAGCAGATAAATGAGGCAAGCGAGGGGCTGCACACTGTCACCAGCCGACCTGGTCTGTCTCACACAGCAACCTGTAGTGTGTTAGCCTGCATGTGCTTCTTTATCCAGCAGACACAGCTGGCTTTGGAGAAGGGGTCCATTAGCGCGCGCACACAAACATGAACTGACATGCACACACAAAAATCATACAAATTGTTGGCAGACATGTCATTGCACTGCACTCACATGCAGACTTTTTACCTTAGAAGATAACTTTTTGTGCCCCGCTTGATACTTTGTGAATAAACCTTTTCCCTTTTTCTGTCTGAAGATTAGCTTTATCATCAGAGGTTGAAAACGGCACTCTTTGCACGTGCTGTTAGCGTGTCACCATTGATTACATCATTGTCAGTTTCAAGTAATTTCTCCATAACAGCGTCTCGGTATGTCAAGAAACACCACAGCCAAGTAAAGTGTTCACGCAATGGGGATTCCAATGGAACTTATGGGCAAGGAGGCAAAGTCAATTTCATAGGACGTTGCTTGTAGGACGTTCATGTTTGTGTTCATGGTCTTTGTTCACTACACAGCGGTGCCTTAATTGCACGCGTGAACACAGATAAACCTCTGAGATCATTGGTCCATGTGTAAGCTAGCCTCAGCCAGCAAGAATGTCAGGAGAGTGTTTGACTCTACGCAAGAACCTCTGCTGTAATGAAAGTTACAGCTACAAAGTGATGTCAGTCCTACTGGAACCCTTTTCTAAAAGTCCCACCCTTGCATTAAAAGGATTTGGAACGTTTACAACAACCGACCAATTTGTCACAAAAGTTAAAAGTTAAACTTATGTCCCCCAATGTTTGCACATGAAACAATGTTCTGTACTTGCACAGACTCAAGCTGCCCCAGGCTGTATATACAGTAGGACAATGACAAAGACTTGGTATGTGTACAGTAATTGACCTTGGATTGATTTTTAAAAACACGTCTCAAATATGTTGTGCACATACCTTTGCTGGATAAGCTCATCTTGTTTTACAAGTCTGTCTTTACAAGTTTAAAAACTGAGGTCACCACTTACTGTAGCTGTGAAAGTGAAGGCCTCCCCTTTTCTTTTTTGATGAGTAATAGCTGTTGAACAGTTTGGGATCCTCTTTATCATATTTGTCATGTTATAGTGCACCAAATGTACTTATTGGTGACAGGTTTTCACTTTATATTTCCAGTATTGTGGCCTTCCAAAATACCCTGGTATTGTGGATGGCCAAAAATGTAAACACCTGTGTACCCAAATCACTAAAACCATTTTGATTGTTAATCCAAGGCTGTAGCTCACTAATTAGCAACAATTCTTATGAATACCACCAAGCACTTGCCCTAGCACTACAAAAAAAATAAAAAGTTTTACCCACCATTTGATATCCTGGACAAAATAATCGCCTTTTTCATTGACTTGTGGTCTGGCTATGAAAGACTAGGTCAACTCAGTGAATTCTAGAATGATGCCTTGACAGTATGCCACCTATGCAAAAACTGATGAAATTCCCTCCCTGATAAATATTCAACAGCAAACTGTTAGTAGAGTTATTTTGAAGTGGAAGTGATTGGGAATGACACAAGCCATGTAAACACAGAGCACAGTCAGCCAGTTGGTTCCAGTCAGAGGAACTCTTAATACATAAGCATGCCAAAAAGGTTTGAGACAATTTCATGGTCACAGCCTTGTGGGGACAGTTTGGAGACTTACCCTGTAACAAATTTTAGCAGAAATGCACAATTTTTTTATTTTCACATTAAACATCTCAAATGCAGTCTACTAAAAATAACTACTTAGATATGTTTGCCTATTTAAATGATTTGGAGTTTTAGATTGCAGCTCATTTTGTGTAGTTTATATAAACACTCAAATTGATAGCTTTTCAATGACCTTGTTAAAACTGGATTCATTTCAATTCTTTCCTAACTTTTTTTTTTACATTGTGTAAAAAGCGTACCCCTAGCACAGGTTTCTGCTCAAGTTAAATTTTGTTATTTTTTTTTGCAAAAAAAATGTATTCCGGGCACTGACGTTTTTATTTTATCTTATCAGGTTTTATCACAAATGTTTCCACCTGAGGTATTTTGAGACCTTTCAGATGTGGTGCCACATTCCAAAAGTAAGATATTTTTCCTTGCAACTATGGATTTTGTGTTAGATAGACTCATAATATTTCGTGTTATTTATTGTTCCTATCAAAACACATCCTCTTGTGTAATGCAGACTAGTTTTTTTGTCTTTCATCTAACAGCTTTTCTTGATACAAAGGTTTTTAATCATCAAAAGAAGCTTGTATTACTACATAGTCCCAGTCATATTAATTGAAACTGAGAGTAAAAAATGAGGCTTTAGTGAAAATGCTAAAACTACACTAGTGAATATCAACTTCTATCATCAAGTACATCTATGTGGGGCATAATATTTGTTTTTAATTCACAGAATTGAGAAAATATTATGCATTTTCAATACCAAAGGCAGCATATGTTTCTCAAGCATAATTTTCTCTTTCTTCACACAACCTGCGACATTCCTCTTTAAAGAAACGAGCCTGAATGTGGTGAGTGAGCAGAGCAAGGATCCCATGTGGTTCTCCACTGAGTAAGAAACACACCATGCACGTGCACATACACACATTTATGTTCACGCCAAAGCCCATTACCCACCTCCGCCACCTTCACAACTGCCCTTTATGACCCTTCATCTTCTCCTGAGCTGTTGCAGAGCCTCCTGCCCCATACACATCAGCAGCCCTCTGATTGACAGTCCGTGAAGATACACCAACATGGTCTCCATTTAGCTCAAGTACCACACTGCCATCACTTTGGACCACCCTTCCTCCTCCCCCTCCTTCCTGCAACCTGCCCAGCCGCCCACCCGTGCACCCTTAAAGCCCCTAGAGAAAACACACTTGAGCCAAAGTGTTGCAGAGCAGGATGTTTCCCTTGGAGAAAAGGTTTCGCTTTGGGTCAGTGTGCACTTCAGCCATGGAGGGTGCTTTTTCATGAGGGCGTGTGTGCGCGTGCATGTGTTTGCATGCGTGTGTGTGTGTGTGTGTTTGCGTGTGTGTGCGTGTGTGCGTGTGTGTGTGTGTGAATATTTGTGTGTGGTGCGGGATGTGTGGGGAGTCTGTAATAATAATGGTAAGAAGAAAAAGTGAAGATGATATTCTCTGTAAACCAATCATGCAAATGTGAGCAGTGACTCATGAAACCGGTCAGAAATGCAAGCTACGTGATGAGGCTGCAGAGTGTCTGTGTTTTGGAGAGCTTGGAGAGATTAGGAGATGGTGGGGGGGGGGGGAGGGGGGGTGGTGAGGGACTTTAGTCCTGAGAGGAAACATTAGCAAAGTGAGGAGGAAAAGCTGCCAAATTAACTTCTCGCCCTTTCAATCACACCCCTGAGAGTTTCTGCCCCAATTTACCTATGCTTATAAATGATTTTAAAAAATCTTTTCTTTTAATATTTACAGACATTTTTACTAATTGAATCATATAGAAAAACACACCTTCACACTAATCTCTACAGTGCTTACGATCTGCCTTCTAACAAGACTCACGTGGGTCTACAAAGGGATTTCAATAGTAGTCAAAATTAACAACTTTTTGTCCCTTTACAACCACAAACATTGGTGTCTTTTTCTAGGATTTTATGTGGTATAGCAGAACAAAATGAATAAATTTTTTGATGGGGGGGGGGGGGGAGGAGAAAATGATATGGAGTTGTAAAAATATAATTTTACAAAAAAAATAAAAAATCGGAAAATTATGATTTCTATTTAGTCACCTTTCACAGCAAACATGGAAGAAGGTGCTCTGTTCAGATGAGACCAACATTTTTTGTGCGTTTTGCTCACACACAATTGCACCTCACCTTGTGCACTGTTTCCCCGCAGTGAAACATAGTAGCGGCAGCATCATGTTTTCTTCAGCAGGAACCTAAAAGCCATACGCTCCAGGGCTTTCCTGGAGGAAGAGCCAATCAGAGGCTGCAAACGACCAAAAATCACCTGTGATATCCAGCCACGACTACGACCACAGTTATTGTAGACACAACGCTTTGCAACTTTACGTTTGTCACATAAATGCCAAATAAAATGCATGGAACTTAGTGGTTGTAATGTGAATAAAGAGCATGGGAAAAAGGTCAGAGTGTATGGATGCTTTTTAGAGCAAAGATGCTCGCTCTATATATAAATTATCTAAATTGAACTGAATCTAATTGTTTTTCAGCTTCACTTTTGCCTGTGTAACATGATGTTCAATAATAATACAGGTCAGATCTTTATCCCACTCTCATCCACTCAGACTCGCACACACACACACAAACCTTCTAATTCTAATTTCCATGTAATTGTGCTTTTTTTGGTAACCTTTCTGGTTTACCCTATTTTTTTCTCACTACCTTGATAACGTGCAGCTGACTGAATATTGCTTTCTTCTCCTTTGGTCCTTTCAATCTGAAATAGATGATTAGAGTCACTCTGCAAGACAAATGTAACTTTTCTGAATGCTCTAAATCTGTTTAGGCACATTTAATAGTGTCAATTATTGCAGGGCCAGACAGGGGACTTAGGCCTTTCTGTAGTCGTGGCCCTTAATAACATTGCTTACAATGAGAAGCAGATGCTGACCCGCTTGGTCCCTTTGAAAAAAGACATTTGAGCAGCCCTGCTTCTAATTTATGAGCCCCCTACACATCTGGAATTCTTTATAATTAAAACATAAACCCCAAAGTTCTACTTCCACCTGTCAAATGCTGAGAAGATGAACATTGTAATGGGCTTCTCCTGCATTGGTAGGAAGGATGGAAAGGCTGCTTTTGCTTGCTCTTTTTTTTTTTAAGACGGAAACTATAAAGGGGTGGAAAGAGAACCCTTCTTCTGTTATTGTTTTTGCTTTATGGAGGGGACCAGTGTGTGGCAGAGAGTTCCCACCAAGGCAAATTTTCACACAGGTTGCAACAAGTACATCAATAATGAACATTTTAATGAAAACAGCACGTCGGTTGTAGAAATGTATTGAGTCATATAAGCAGTTCTTTCATTACCATGATTGATTTTAGTCTCATTTCTCACATAGAGTATTGTTATATTTCTGAAAACTAAAATTTACTACATTTTCCCAGATGGAGATTTCTTAGATTATAAACTGTATTTCAAAGAACCTATGAATAGTGTAGAATAATCTGGTCATAGTTAACCTTCCCAACACTTGATTCAATCTAAAACTGTCCTAATGCTGAAAAAAATAATAGAAAACACATTTAATAATAATTGTATTACTCTATATGGTGTATCAACACTGTGAGATCACTGTAGATCCTTATAGAGCATTGAAATGTAATTCCTAAATAGTCTGTTGATTCTTAAACATAAAAAATAAAGAAAAAAAAAGACATCACAGCAAAACCTAATCTATCCAGTGCAGGTGCAGCAGAATACTGTGAATTTCACACCTATGATCCCTTTTCACAAGCTCCACTGGAAACAGGTACAGCACAAAAAAGCACACACATACTTTAAAGGCAGGATCTATACCTGGTTTACCAATGCAGGGTTGTCAGGTGGACTGGCACATAAATCGAGGGGCCATGGGGCAAGAGGCTGCACACACCCTCGAGAGATGTCCCGTAAATCACGGACCAACTGAAGTGGAAGCTGCTGTACCTAGGTAAAGGAGCACATGCAAACTGCACGGAGAAAGACCCCAAACTGGATTTTCACCCAGGACCTTCTTGTTGCAGCCCTAAGAACTTTGCACCTTAAGCAAGAGAAAATGGAAAGCAATCCAGATTTGTGGACGTAGATATCTACTATGTCCACAAATCCATGACTTTAGCCTCATTAGCTAATCATAGTGCATGGTAAAATCTTTGAGTGGTGCTTATGTAAACTGTGGGCAACCAAGGGAAAGCCAATCAACCATGAAATTAAATGTGTCCCACTCAACCAAGTTTTTCTGCTCTGGACACATAAATACTACTACATGACAATGCAAATTACTCAAATAACAAACAGGAAGAACAAAAGAATAAATTGCGGGATATGTTTTATGTTGTTTTTTTTGTGTGTTTTTTTTTTTTGTTTAAGCATTTGGTTCAAAGAAACTTGAGACAATAGCATTATGGCAAGACGGAAGCAAAGATTTCCGATCTCACACCAAAAATGAGCAGGAAGCATCACGTTCAAGCTTAATACATTTCCCTTTCAAGTATTAGCAAGAAAATAAAGCAAATAAATGGATTTGCCATGGCTGCTGAATAACATAATTGCCTTTAATAGGGTTTGTTCCAACAGATCAATAGGACCTACATGAGAGAGTGCCGACCGTGTGTGAATGTGTACGTGTCCACTGAAGGTGTGGGAGCTTAAGGCCTCTCGGGCTTCTGGCTCCCTTCATTAAATCGAATTAAGATCCTGCACTGGGCAGATTAATTTTCTTTGTCTTTTTTTTCCCCTTCTTCTTCTCTTTTCTTCCTTCCCTCCCTCCTCCTTATGCCCTTCTTCCTCCGGAGAGCAAAACAAAAGCAGCTGCAAAAGGGGGGAGCCATCCAGGCTCTGGAAGTTGAAGAGTGCAGCCCGTGCAGCTAATCCTGCTGCGAGGACGGCCATGAGGACAGCATTCCTTCCATTTTCTTCACCGCTGCCAGATCACCATAATTAAGTCCTCAGCGTTACAGAGGCAGCCAGGCCCAAGCAGAGCTCTGATCCATGCTTTTGCTTATATTAGAAAGGGGCAGATGAACAAGGTCATCTGAAACAGCAGAGGGGTGCACATCTTTTTATTCCTGAGGGGAAGGTCATCATCCTATGTTCGTCCACAAATCTTCTCCAGCACTCTCCTGAAGACAACTCACCTCTGTTGCTGCACTATTAATTCATACTGTCAGCTGTGATGGAGAGAGTCAACAATGTCTGCAGGTGTGAGGCAGTTAAAACCAGACCAAAGCACTTCCAATAACAGCATAAAACACGCAGCCTCAAAAGGAGGGGGAGGCGGGTGTTTTTGAAAGGAAGGAGGTTCCTCTGCTGTCCTGAGGAAATGAAATGAGCTCAGTGGGTGACAGGTTTGGGAAAAGAGCGGGCCAGCGGGGAGGAGAAAATGAGCTAAACAGGGTAAAATGAGAAAGACTGCAAGCTGTGCAGGAGGAGAAGAAAAAAAAGTGGGAGAGATGACAGGGGGATAGGTGGCAGAGAAATAGGGTGAGAGCAGGAGAGGAGAGCGAGCGAGAGGAGGGCCTCTTTGTGGATCATTGGCAGATAATGGGCTCATTAGGCCAAACGTAGCTTTAAAAGGCTCTGGCTCTCTAAACAAACAGAACAGGCGCTGAGGAGATGGACTTAAGGGCCCAACATGGAGAGAGATCTAATGAGGCTCTCCGCCCCTATCCCGCTGAGCAAAAGAAAGGCTACCAACTGGCTGCCCACTCAAATTCCCCAATGATCAGTCAACCTGCCTCAACCTCAGTTGCCCTCACCTCCCCAACAACAGTGCCGCTTTTGAACCCCTTTTCCACAGTTCTTTACGTTTCTTTGTTTTGCTTTGTTTTGTTTTTTTTCATTGTTTTGACATTTTTGGCACTATTTCGCTTTCTGTCAGAGGTGAGACATTCGCTGCTATTAGGAGCTGATGTAACAATTACAGAGTTTGGGTGGCATGTGCAGAAATAAAATTGTAGAAGCAATTTATTTTCTCTAATTCGTGCTCAGAAGCAAAAACTAGAATAAGAGGTTGAGTCCCATAAATTAAACTTTGCCCTGTTTATGGAACATATCCAAATATCTATCAGGAATATGCAGAACAGGCAGGTAATGTGCCAGAAGGAGGAAAAGATTAAGACTGTGAGAAAGTGATTCAGTCACACACAGTTTGACAGTAACACATGCGGTGCTTTGTAAAAGTATTAATACCTGTTTTGCTTTGAGCGTTTTAATGCTTTAACTCCACAACCTTCAATGCATTTTATGGATTTTATATTAGAGACTAACACAAACTAGCGCATAATTGTTCAGTGGTATTTCTAGTGACTCTGTACAGATACAAAGTGCAGTCGCTGTGATGAAATTATTAAGTTTTTCTTTTACTGAAAGTCATGCCATTCACTTCCACAATGGGGGCCTTTTTCTCTTGATTTCAGCCGCTGAGCAAGACCCTGAATAATGCTTTGGCAGAGGGAGGTGTTGGTGTTTAGTGTCTGTCGACGTAGCGACCGTGTTTTGGTCTCCGGGTCACCACAATGGAAATGCTCAAAAAAAATAAAAAATAAAAAATCAGCTGCTCTTGGGGTCCAAATAGCTTTTGAAATTTCAAGTTTTCCAAAGAAGTACATTCCTGAAAAAAAAGGAAAAACACAAAGGCATAAAAGTTATTGTTACATGTTGCATGGGACAACATTCTTCTCCCAAGTTGCCACATAATAAAATTTCAGCAGAAACTGTTTGCAACACATGTTTTACCAGAGAGATACTCCTTTAGTCCTATTTTTAGTAGACTGCAATTTCAAATTTTATCTTCAGATGTAGGGATAAAAAAAAAAGAGCTTACTGACTTTCACTCAACAAACTGAAGTATCAATTGTGACTTTCTATAGAGACGTCACCCATATTTATGTCATTATTCATAGGAGGTTGTGAAAATCAAACATATTGCCACAAAGTATGAAAAAACAACACCATTAAAAATATCAGTGTCTGTGACTCGTGCACAAACATAAGCTTAATACATTATCATTTGCATGTTTTGATATTTTGCAGAAAAATTGAAGCAACTTCATAGACAATAAACATTTCTCTGCACGAAAGGGTAAGAAAATTGAAGCAACACTGCTTCGGGTATAATGATGTAAATATTTGTTTGGAATGCTATTTGCAAATTTGTCACACTATTGAATCTGACATCTATGTTTAAAGATCTGTCCTAGGCAAAAAGAGTCTTGCTTTCTTACTGTTTCAATCACTGCTGCATTTTCAACAATGGCATTTACTGAAACAGAAATGTGGTTTCCAAAATGTAAAATCCCCCCCCCCAAAAAATGTAACAAAAACTGTCATGAATGACCATTACTCATTTACGATGTCACATTCAATAGTTTCTACGCATATTAAAACAAATGAACTAATAAAATGAGTGCAAGGAGATGGTTTTTTTTACTGTTTTCTGCAAAATAACAATTTTGATTGAATTTTAAAACACAATATTTTCTATAAGCCCACTAAATATTGTAAAAAGCTGCCAAATTTTAACAACCAGGCAAGAGGTGGGTTTTTTCCAGCCCAATGTTCAGAAGAACCTCAATTTAGTGGAAACTTGGCCAATCTGGCAACACTGACCAGTGAGATTCTTTATTTATTTTTTTCTCTTTACTGTAGCTTTATGAAGTTTATTAGCGGCTCAGGATGATTTTGAAGTAGTGGGGAAAATAGAAGGCTAAGACGTCAAGGCAAAGAGACATTAGAGGGGCTCTGGTGACTGGTTGCATATAACAAACCTGGAGGTGATTCTCAAATCAAATTCTGCCCAGGGTCCTGCGCCATCTTGGTTCAGAAAATTTCACAAGTTTTCAGCTGATGGGTTTCATAACCTAACAATCTCGCGGGGATAATTTGCGAAAAACTCATTTATTCACTCCACTTTTTCCACATGAAGCTCTTTTTCGAGTGCAAACATGTAAAGAGGAAATATTATATTACATTTTACCATTGTGCCTCATTGGGCAATTTTACGGTGCCTAAGCTGATTAAAGTGCACAAAAAAAGGAACATTTCCCAAACCCCTTGCTGAACCGGTTTCCACGCCATCACATCTTTGTCTGCTGAACTCAATACACTCAAACTCCTGCTTTACATTGGTTTCCCCTTTACAAAAACACCTGGCTTGAGTCACCGTATGAAATGCAACCAACACCATACTGTGTGTAGTCATGCTGTATTATTCACTCATTAGGCTTGGCAGTTCAGCACTGTCCCTCGTCCAACGTCTCCCCAAGGAGCAATAGTGCAAACTAAAACCCTCAAGTGCTTCAAATTTAATGTTACTGAGCGCTCTGTGGAAATGGGAGCCAAAGTGTTTAATGGTTGTGGTAAAAGAGTGTCGTTCCAACAAAGAAGTTTGTGGGGAAACTCAAATTCCTATTAAGCAATTTGGGATGCCTGTTGCCAGGAAGGGGCGGGGGGGGGGGGGACAAGCTTTGAGTTTTGCTTAATCTGATGTTGGTTATTGGAAAGAATCACCTCCGTTTAGCAGTTGCTTCAGAACAAATTCTTTTCAACTCTTAATTGATGCTGAGTTTTAAAAGATTTACTGATTGCAAAAACAATACAGCTGCTTGAAAATTCTCTGTAATCAACTTTGGGAAAACATTAACACAGGGCCTGGCTCTCAAGCCACTGAAACAGCCAAGAGATTTATTGTGAGAAGAAGCTAGAAGGCTGCTGCCTGGTTCTCAGGGAACCCAACATATCTTCCTCCACCATTAAAGAATGTTTGCCTTTGTTTGCCTTTATTAATACCAATATATTACGCTGAGAAAAACAGCGGAGCCAGGACGGAACCGGGGGATGAAAAATAGAGTTATTGTAAGGAGGCTCAGGCCGTTTCTGGTCATCCCCAGCTGCTACACTGCTCATCATGCTGAGAACTAACATGAAACACACTCACGCTAAGGCCTCCTCTCACATACATCTGACATCCATTAAGGATACCAGTGGAAGACCAAGCCTCGGAGGGGACTTTCAGTCCCATCTCTCGGCTCTTTACTAAAAGACAGGGGGGGGGGGGAAGGAAAATAAAAGATGAAAGAGATTAAAAGGAGGAGGTAATACTTATTACATAAAAAAGGGTTCAGATTTGGACTGTAGTGCATGTTTTTATCTCTTCAAGAGATAACATAAACATATGCACTCAATTTTTAAGCCAACACGCCACACCAATATGTGTACAACATGAACAGTACATGCAAACCTCATTAAGTAAAAATTCAATGCAAAAGCCAGTTTAAATTTTCCAAGTCTTTCTTAAAACAGCAAATTCCAAAATGCACAAATAGATCTCAGCCTAGTTGCCACATTCTGCACATTCTGGAGAATAACCGTATTTTAAGGGTTTCCCCAAAGCCAGACTGTAAAAACATTCCAGTGCTGTCTGTGGGATAAGTCTATTCCCTGGACACTGTTTCCCACTCAGATAAGTCAACCTTGACAGTGTGAAACATCATCGAAAAGCAGCCAGAACCGGCCAAACATGTGTAGGTCTCCGTGTAGATCTGAAGAGGTTCTGAGAGCAGAACACCTACCCTACAAGTGACTGCAAGAGAAAGCTACCAACGTGTGGAAGGTGTAGGCTTACGTAAGTGTGATAGGATAGACCTGAATAAAATCAGTCATGTATGCAGCAAGCCTTTTTCTGTGATTTCTGTAAATTTGCTAAATATTTCTAGAACGAAGAAGATCCTTTTCGTGTGGCTCTAAGCCCTTTTGATGGGTGGTTTTGATTTTTAAAAAAAATCAACAACTATATACACCATTAATGAAAGGAAACAACTTATCATAGTTGAATATAAAAAAAAAAAAACATACTACTCTATTGATGTTTTTTAAACTGTTAATAGTAAAATAATAAATAGTAAAATAATTCACTAACAACACATGTAATCAGCGAGCTTAAAACCGTTTCTGTTTGTGACTTTATATGTCTTTATGTAAAAAAGATACGATTTAATATTTACACCTGCAGGTCTGTATGTGTTACAGTATCATTGTGATGAAACATTAAGTAAACACCGTGTTTCCACAAATAGAAATAAAGGTTTCATGAATCCCAAACTGTGTTGTAAAGATGGTCCTCATATGTCAGCAAAATTCTTTCCAGTTTGTCTTTGACCAATTCAAGCTGTTTAAATTTTAGGCTGCAGCTGCTTAAATGCTTCTTTTAAAAAGAACCCATGAAACAGCTTAGCATCAAATGGGAATGTATGAATCAGACACCAAGCCAGAAATGTTCATGTCCGTCAGGCTTCCCAAATGCTATTAAAAAATCTTGGTTGCAAACATTTTGAGAGCCCCATTAAACTATTTTTGGTAGAATCTTTTGTAAACTGGGAAAAAAATCTAAAAATTCTTAGGGTCATAAAAATGAGAAATGTTTAAAAATTATACAACAGGTTGACATAAAAAAAACTGTGAAAAGTAAATTGAAATAAATCTTGAAAACTGGTGATGAACAACCATGTTACAACATTCATTCTCTTGGAAGAGGAAAACCCCATGTGCACTCATAAGTCATGTCATTTCTTTTTTACCAATAATTTATTCACTGAACATGTTTTCACTGTGTTTAGCTTTAGACAGATTTTCCAAGATTTTTGTGTGCGTTTTGTAATCCTAAGTGCTCAATATCAAAATGAGTTGAAAACAAATATTTAGTTTCTTCTAACTCAGTGGGTTTTTATGTTTTGTTTTGTTTTTTAACCCAACTCTCTTAAAACTGTAGAGTGACAGAACTTTAACTTTTTCAGTTCAAGTTGTGACATAAGCATAAAAAAAAGTTTTTTTTTTTTTATTGGCACTAAATAGTTGAATGAGAGATATGTGGTAATTATGTGTTAAGCATTTTAACAAAAAGTTTATATCTCCCAAGTTTTGAAGGCGTCAATGTAATCAGAAATGTTTCTGGCAATTGGAAACTGAAGGTTTCTCGCCAAACATTAAAATCCAACATGGCTACCTTACACATAAATACACAGTCACAGTGAAATATATTTGCATCCTGTTCATTTATATCCCATTACCTCTTACACATTACACTCTGACCCCAGGCATTGAATAATGTATGTTCCTAGAGTGTTTAAGAGAAATACATTGTTTTTAGATTTTATTCGAAATAGCACTTAGCCTCACTTCTGAACATGTTTCTTTGGGTTTCCAGATGTACAATAGATGTGACTATTAACCACTTCATGACCCCTAGTGTGTAGATTACTCTACTACAAGAGGGAAATGTTCTAGAAATAAGCTAAATAAGGTGAAGAAATCTCCTTGTTTAATGTGCGTAAATCCAAGTGAGTGGAACAGTAACTTGCTGTCTCTCCTCCATGTTTACTTCAACACGTTACCCCGTACCGCCGACCTAAGTGGATTCCTGCACAGTCTGACCCTCAGCTTGCACAGTCAAACACAGGGATAAAGAGAAGGATAGTGCTAGAGAGAGAAAAGGCACACCTCATTAATCTTCTCTATGGCAGTCTGTTTTACCACCAAGTTTACTTTCACGTGGAGGTGAAAGTGACAGATCCTCAAATAGATGCTTTTAAAATGCAATGAGAAATGTTCAACATCACCCACAAGTGATCACTTGCACACTTTTGTACCTTACCGGGGTTTACTTAACTAGTAAATGCTTACTGCTAGGCCTTTGGTCTCATCTGTAGTATGTTTGGACTGTCTTTATCCTCCAGGCTGGTCTGTTACGACATCCTGATGACAAGGCATCAAAACTTTTTCTGATCAGTTTCACTATTGAAACATTGTCTTGCAAGAAAATGTACTGACTTTAGTTTTTGATGAGAGTAGTTGAGCTATGTGTGTTTTTCTCCGATTTTGTGGTGACAGTAAAAGTGTTTATGTCTCTTGACGTTTTTCCCCATCTTTCCCATAATACAACCATAGTTTTGCTATGGTTGTATTAGTTTTTGGGTATGACGAACAAACAAAAACCGTTGCAAAATTCTGAAGTCCCGCCTAAGGTGACAGGGACAATAAAACTAACACTGCATATCGCCTTCAACACACAATCCTCATTGTGGTGGCAGCGGCATCATCCTGTGAGGATGCTATTCTTCAAAGTGGGTTGTGGATGGATCTAAATAATAATAATCCTAAAAGAGATTGTCTTTTTTTAGTGTGAAATGCTGTAAAAGTTTTGTTACTGGGGTATGGGTTAAACAGGGTAAAAATCCTAAATATATAGCCAGAACTACAAATGAATCCTTTAAATCAGATTCATTTGTTGGACCATAATGCCAGTGACTAGAGGTACAAAGACTACAGCTGTATTTACACCGAATGGTCAACTCTTGAGGTTAAGTTCATTTGCACGTCACACTTTTCAGATTTTTATTTGTATGAAAAGAAAATAGCTTAAAAAAATCCATGTATTATTTTTCTTCCACTTGAGAAAAATAAACTACTTTGTGTTGTTTGTTTACATGAAAACCTAAAAAAAAAAATATATATATATATATATATCGTGATTGTGATGTGGCATAATGTAAAAAATAAAAGTTCACAAGATTGTCAGGCACTCATCATAGTGATTAACACAAGACTTATTCTTCTTGTAATGCAGAACAAAATCCATTCTTTCAATAGTGAAACCATTGTGAAAGCAAATGTGCTAAATCCACTGAGGTTAAATCCACCGAGTGCTGCTATTCCTCAAGTCTTACCTGCTGGTATCCAGAGATTAGATCTGTTTTCTTGTTTTCCATGTCAGATAACAAAAGGAGACACAAGGCCCAACAAAAGCCTTGATTATTAAAAGCTCATTGCTGTTTGAGCACAGTGTAATTAAAATACCACGGCATGTAAAGATTTATTATTCTTGACAAGCTCACACACACTCACACAAACAAACAAACATGTTGATAGCAGTTAGGCAAGTCATTCACAGTCCAGGCACCAGCATGGAAGGATCTCAGACTTGTGAATTGTAGCGGTTGATCTGTATGACAACGGGTTGGCAAGCCCTGGAGGAGATCGTTAGAACAGCAGGGGTAGGTAGTGACTGCCATGTGCCGGGAGTCAATGGCCCCAATCTCCCACCTCAAACCTGCAGTCTAGACAGCCAGGGGGAGAGGTGGAGTCGCTGGTGAGATTTAGGTTCCTTTTCCCAGACGGTCAATCAGACGGTTGTGAGTACCGGTGACTTATACGCCGTTTTCAGTCATACCTACACCAAAAACGTTCCTTGTTCAACTTTTCAAGAGTCCTCCTTTTCCAGGGTCTTGTGGACAACTTCAGGGTCTCTTCCAACTGGCCTCCAGTTGAATCAACTCTGGTGCAATGGAGCGGAATGGAAGGTGGAGGGGAAAACCACACATTACATCATGTATTTACTTATCCAGGATAGCCGGTGAGTGACATGAAGAGTGGGACTGGGGGTGAAAGGTGAAGGATTCAGGAGTAAATGAGTCATGACCAAAACCAAAGGATTGGAATCTGGTGACAAGGTTGCCTAAAGACCAAAACTACACAGCACCTCCGAAAAGAAACTAAACATATTTGTGGTTGGACCAAAGAAATCTCAAAACTATTTTTGATTGCTGCAGACAAATTTCGAAACTAATCCCCAGAGCCTTGCCAGATGTCTTGAACAGAGCACCATAATGTTACCCAGAATACAAAGTAAGTACTTTGAGATTATTTGCTATTAATGACGACAATTAGGGGATCAGGCTTTTGGTAGCCTGCCAACTACTGTTTCAACATTTTCCCTCCTTGGAAGTGGAATTTGAGCTCAGTAAATTGCTTCCTTTTAGTAACAATGCCATAAACACCCTCCAATCCCCTCTCAACTATCTGTGCATGGTCAGCATCACCACAGTAACTGCTGGTGACATGTGCCGCTGATTGGCCTTGTTGTGCCTCCAGCTACCCCACCTTAATGTGGAGGTGCAAGTCACGGAGACCAAACAGACCCTGACAGGAAAATCGACAGATTGTTCCATTTACGGTGAGTGTGGGATTTCTGTATTTCATTCGAGGGTGTGTGTGTGTGTGTGCGCGTGTGTGTGCGTGTGTGTGTGTGTGTGTGTGGCGGGTGGGTGGATGGGTGAGTTTTTGGTTTAGGGTGGGGATTAATCTCTCTAAAATGGTGGCTAAGAGAGGGTGAAATAGAGGTAAGAAGACAGACGGGAAACAACAAATGTACAAAGGCAGGAGGTGCTCTGACACTACAAGTTGTTTCAAATGAACCAAAGTTTGACCATTAAAGCTTATTTTATTTGGGTAGAGTTGAAAGTATCTCTAAGTAGGAATTAGCAAAATCTTTTCAAATATAAACCTTTCTCAGAATGTACTTTTCAATAAGATTTCATATGACTGATGATTAACATTTCAGTTACTCATTCAGTTATGTTTCATATTAGCATAATACTTTTTTGGACAATAGCGTACCTTTAAATCACAATTTAAATTAAAGTTCAATCTACAATTATTATCCTTATGAACTTAAAACATCAATCATAGTTAGCTTAGACAGCTAGTTTTGCAACAGTAAATCATACAATTTACCATGCATTAGAAATGGGGTTCAGAATGTGACATGGATTTTGGTGCCAGATGGGTTGGTCTGAATACTTCAGAATGATGCACTTGGACTTTCTTGCACAACCATCAGTCTGGCTTACAGAGAAAGCTAAGAAGTAGAGAAAATATCCCGTGAGTGAAAGTTATGTAAATAAAAAGGCCTTGTTGATGTCAGAGATCAGACGAGAATGGGTAAAAGTGATGGAGATTATAGAAAGGTACTAGTTTATCAAACTGATGTTGCAAACAAAGTACCCAGAATCCCATCAATGGATTTTGTCCATCCCTCGGTTCAGACTGGTGGTGGTGGTTTAGTGGTACGTTGGAGGTTTACTTGGCCCTTTTTGGATCCTGACGTACCAGTTTAGCAATGTCTAAAATCACAAATCTAACATCACAAATTTTGAATTATGTCTGATTTCTTGATCATGACAATAAATTCATAGTACCTTACACTGTTTGGTAACGGGCACTTATAGGAGCAGTTTTTCATACATCTTGCTGGAGATTTATGTTGTCTTTTACCATGAGAAAAGCAGCTGATTGAAACTCCAACCAAAATATTCAGTTAGGATTGATTACTAATCCTGGAATTCATCTTTTACTGAACATCTAATTTACAAACTAATGCGCCTCATTTAAATATATCTAATTTTAGACGACAAATATTCTGTTTCTGCTCTGGCCGTCTACATTTTCACTCCTTTGTCTGCCATGTTCCAACATACCTTGCCAGCCTGCAAGGAGACATCAAGCACATTCCAAGAGCCAACCCAATTACGGGCAGATGAGGGGCAGTTCTCTTTGTTGAAGAACAAAGCCAGAAGTGACACAACTGCTCTTTAAAGGAAGTTCTTCCAGCCGTGGTTCCACAGAACAAGGGAAAGGGGGGGGGGGTGGGGGCAGTGGGCACGAGGGAGGCGGCCAGCTGGTTATAAATATCTATTTGGTCAGTTACTGGAAGGAAAATTTGCAGTTTGTTTGTCATCCACTCATCCAGGTGGTGGGCCTGGTGGTTGCAAAACATCACAGAGCACAAGAGAGCAATGAGGCCAACCTGTCTGAGTCAACTGCCAGAGAGAAGTTCATATATAAAAGCCACATGTCATCCTTTAGTGTACAAGGGGGCTGGGAGAAAGTTCTTGGCATAATCGGATCCATGTTTAACCTGTTGATGATCTCGGTTTCTTTACATTATGTACCACAGTGGTCCAAAAAGTATGTTGAGTTGGTTGTTGAGTTTAGCGTGTTAACTGTCTGGGAGAAATCTCTTGTGAACCATTGCAACAGTCAAGAGTCTCATTTAGATGCAGCTATGAGTGCCGCTTCTGCATGTTGGCTTTTGAAAAACTTAAACTCCTCCAGAAGCCAAGCATTTTCGTTTTTTCACAGCCACGGGTGGGGAGCGGTGGGGTGGGGGTAATGGTTGTGGGGTGCGAATTTGACACTAAAAAGACAGAGTTTGGGTGGAGTAGCGCTTTAATAACGCACATTGTGCAAGTAGTTGTTGATGGCCAGAAGCGCAGAGCACTGGGCCGCGGAGGGGTGGGACGAGCCCAAAGTTTAATTCCCACTCTGCAGTAAATTAGAGCACAGCGGGGTAATGTCTGTTTATTCCAAATACAGCTGCCTGGGCCTCTCTCTCTTTCTCTCTCTCTTCTTCTATCCTTCTCTCCATCTCTCCCCACAGGTCACACCATGGCCTCAGAATCACCTGGACCAGGATACACAAAAATGCATATTGTTTAAATACAAGCAATGTGTATAGATAAACAACAAGGAACAAATGCACATCCTCAGAGATGCAAACACCATCTCATAGTTATTTACAAAGATATGTACACATTTTTTAGCTCATGGACACTAATGCCTTGCTGACAGAAAACTAAGGAAATAAAAGTAAGTACTTTGACTTTGCTTTTTGTAGTGTTAATCTTAAAATAGATTTTCGTTACACGTTAACTGAATTGTCTTCTTTTTAGACATTTTATGTATTTGTTGCTGAGCATATTATTATTTATTTTGTTAGTTCAAGTGACTAAAATTACTTTTTTTTTGCAAAATAAATGTACTCCTTTGAATCATTAGTCTTCAGTTTAAAATAGACATTTGCTGACCTCTAGTGGTAAATTAAGTCTTTGTCATTCCTAGGTTTAAAAAGATTCAACATTATTGTACCAAGTATATCCAACAAAATTAAAGTATTCAAAAAGTAAGTTTGTATGTTTGTATAAAAACAAATTTTGTAGGGATGCCAAAAATGTTGTCCTTTTACGTCCTTATTTAGTTACATAAAAATCATTGGTATACAATGGTATACGATGCACTGCATTAATACCATTGTATTAACATGTATGTTTTGATTGTCAGAGAGTTTATTAAGTCCCTCCAATATTCATACTGATGGAGAAATCCAAAGTTAGATAGAAAATTGCTAAACTAAATATGATAAAATTACATTAAAATATCCTCTATTAATTCCAGGACGAATTTTATTATGTAACAATTAGCATACATTATCTTCAACAGAATACACTGTATTTTGGGAGATTTAAGATGTTATGTAGAAAATAAATATAAAAGTTACAAATTTAAAGCATTAATCAGTCAAAAAAAATCCTTTATTTTATTTATTTTTTAATCCTAATAGTGCTACAAAAATAAGTATTTGGCGTCCTCTAGTGTGGCGTGCGAACAGTGCCGTTTGGTTCATACGGGAGAACGAAAATACAACCGTTCTCGTCATAGTTGCTCAATTTCGACGTACGCGTTCACATAGTTTGGTGCGTCAGCTGGTACGTTGCGCGCGCGCGCTCGCGCTACAGTTCTGTTTCTATGAGAGATTTGTTTTCAAATGGAGGAGTCTTTGATATTCCGATGGGACCAGGAATACTCAAAGTACGGCGGCTGCAGCGATAAGCTGGGCCGAAGCGATTCGGTGTCATCTGCGAGGTTCGAATCAAGTTTACGCTGCTAGGGGTAAACAGAGACGCTACATTTTTTTGGTGTTTTATCGGCGCAGGGTAGTTTTCTAACCGGCTTCATTAGCTTGACGAGCTAGCATACATGCCAACAGCTGTGGGGCGCTAATGGAGATGCGTTGGAAGGTGTTGCAGAGGTGTTTTATTTAGGTTTGTTTGCACAGCTTAGTAACATGGACTCTAGTGGTAGTTGTAGTCTGGCAGCGTTAGCTTGTCTAAGATGAAGCTCCTGCTCAAATAGTTATGAGCAGTTTCAATCAAAACCTCCGCATAAGCTCGTCTTTCAGCGCAGACAGTAAGGGTCCAGCGGTCAGCGCTGACACCGGGAACAAGGACTGGGTTCTGGGAAGCGATGTGTTTTCCTGCTGTCACGAGATGAGCCTCGTGGACGACTCGATGCAGGCGGGGATGTCGTCGGTCCAACCGGGACTGGACGGTCACCTGCCGCTAATACGTGCCCAGAACCACGGCTCCCAGGATGGCATATTTTTCGAGCTGGGCTCCCCGGAAGACTACCTGGACAGCAGCCCGGTAGAGTACAGAGACAGCGATGGGAACGGCGTTGGCCCGTTATTCGAGAGGAGGAAGAGGTCTCGCTCCAACAGCTCCAGACACAGGTTTAACGAGGTGGTGACGGAGCTAGTCCCGGAGGAGGTTCGGTGGTTCTATAAAGAAGACAAGAAAACATGGAAGCCTTTTATCGGACACGACTCTCTTAAAATTGAGCTAATGTTTCGGAAATACTGCGAGCTGAACCCCGGTGCGATACGCTCCGGGGTCGGCGATGGAGAGGAGGAGACTGGCGGTAAATGTGTGGACAGCCCGGGGCAGAACGGCGCAGTGCCCGTGGACACTGGCACTAGCAGCGTGGACGAAGGCCGCGGCTCTCTTGACACATCCACTGTGTCCTTTGACGGGACCGACCCGGACTGCACTGAAATCGACGTAGAGCCTGTGTGTGTTCGGGGAGGCCTTTATGAGGTCGATATAAAAGAGAGAAAATGCTACCCTGTCTACTGGAAGCGTGAGTACATTTCCTCTCCTCCATCACTCACACAAAATCGATCAAGCTAATGTTTGGGTCCACTCTGAATTATATCGTATCATTCATCACCGATTTGTGTTGTGTACATTCATATCATATATAATTAATAGTCTGCAGTATAATGCCTGACAGGCAGCATACTGATTATTGGACCACAGTCAATGATCAGTTGCCATCAGGGGCGCCGTTTAGGGGACCTGGGGGGGAGTTAGGACAATTGTAATGGCCCCTGACCAATAGGAGGAGGGGGGCTGGGGGCACAAAAAACGAAAAAAATAAAATAAAAAAATATTATATATACTAAAGTATATACTAAGGTTAAATGCAAGCACTCCCAGATCAAAAAAGCTAACATCCATATTTACACCCGCCTGTATCTGCATAAGATGGTCTGTCCCTGCTTTTGCGCACTTGACAGTGACAGTGTTTAGTAGTCGGTGATAATAACTATGCTGCCAAGACTAAAGTCAGGTTTTTGAAAGGAGAAAAAGAAGACAGACAAAAGAGAAAGGCGTCAATTTGTAACCCAGTTTTTCCCCAAGAAAGGTCGGTAGACTACAGTGTGTGTTTTTCAGTCATTAGTTAGCTTAGCTACAGACTATCTAGTCTCCATTTCACCAGCATTTAATCAGGGAAGGGAAATATTTACCAAGATATTTATAAAGTTTAACTTGTCCCTGTACCTTTTACCGCACTTAACGACAGATGGTTCAGAGTCAGCAGCAGCCATAACTTCCCATACCAGCATAACTCCTCCTCCCTGTCCCAGTGAAGAAGGTGAGCAATACTGTTCAACGATATGATAGTTAGCATCAGTGCAGGGAATGTATGGGGATTTCTCTATCTCTCTTGCTCTTTTTACATTTACACAAACAAACTGAAATATTTATTACTGAGAGAATGTTAAGCCAGCGTTATAAAATGATCATAAAAAACAGCTTCCTGTCTGGGCTGGAGGCTAGGCCTCAAGAGAGGCTTTGCAGTATTGCTATGTTGTCAAGACTGGAATGGAATGGAAGCCTTTTATCGGACACAATGTTGTTAGTCATTTTAATCTTGCTTCAAATTCCTCCTTGCATATTGTCATATGTTTAATTTACTACCGGTAAATGTACTATTACCGGTATTGGACCAGTGGAAGCAAGTTCTTAAAGTTGGTTATCTAAAGCTTTTGATTGGTCAGATAGACTCAATAGATGGTGGAAGGAGCTGCTTGAGGGTTGGGAGTGTCACGTTCATATTTCGTCACGGTGCGCAAAATTCCTGGCGGCGCCCCTGGTTGCTATTCATTTTATTGCATTCACTCTGTTACAGTTTATGTTTGAAATTCATCTGTGACCATTGGTTGGTAGAAACAGTTGCTGGGCCATTTTTAAATTCCAAAAACCCACTTAGGTTTTCTGAACTGTAGAGTTACACCAATCAATTAGCCACAAATTGGAATCAGTCAATTGTCCCTTCATCAGCAGGTCAAAAATACAATTAGATATTTATTAGCCTATTCATTACCCTATAAGTACCCTATAAACGTGTCAGCCACTGATGTTCTTTTTTGTGTCATAAAAATTTGGTAAATCTTACACTTTTACGCATAAATTAGGATTATTGTTTAATTTCTTGATTCAAACCTACTACACCTTAAGGGGGAAAAAGTAATATGATTGTTGCCAATGTTGTCACACATAACATGGAACTTGAAGATTTTCGAAGTCTACATTTACAGTAATGTGTTGGATTCAAAACATTTTTCCAATTAATGTAATATAAGAAAGACAAGAGCTGTGGATACCAAAGATATCAAAACCTATAAAAAGTGAAAGAATATGACCTTCACAAGATCCAATTTTAATTAAATTCAGAAAAGTGCATACAAATACAATATGTTTATAGACTAAAAATGGGAATTCCTAGTTTTGATTAATTTTAATAAATGGGGGAAAAAATATGATTCTGTTTGGCATTTGACATGGGAACCAATCGATGGATAATGATCATTTCTGATCCCTGGTCTTTTTAGAATGAAATACAAATCATCTTTATTGTCCCACAGTAATATGTGTATCTCTAACAAGATTAAATCTAGTATTGATTGCTTACTGGAAAAAAATATTCTCTGAACTGGTACTGTGACACCAGGAGTACCTTGATCTGTGTCACAGTGTTTAGTTTGAAGAAAATTGTTTTTATTTAAACAGACAACAACGGGGACATTGTTCTCATACATGTTAGTTTTGTGGGCTATCTGCTGATGCAATGATGTTTAATAAACATCATTGCATCTATATCTTTAAAACAAGTTGCCCTAAGAAAAGATATAGGAGGCTGGTACTGGTTGTTTCCACACAAAGACTCCACCCATTTTTATCTTGTAAGTGAGGGAAAAGTGTAGTTGCCTTATTTCAGTCAGCTGACAGCCAGTAAGCAGCAACAGGAGAAGTAAGGGTGAATGAGCAAGCATTTATTGTATATTGGACTTTAATACACACGATGAACTAGTTGAGACATTAAAGTTTCTCTAAGCTCATCTTCTCTGAACTGTCACAAATGGACTCAACTGATGACCCAATGTTATCTCCTGAGCCTTTATCTCAGTGTGTGTTTGTGTTTGCTTTAGATTTAAGTAAGACATAAAAAAAGAGAAATACTGGTGTATTTCAGTATCATTGTTTTCATTTTGCATAAAAAGGTTCTGTCGTTTTTGGAGTGTCGCTAATACAGGCTCAGGTATTTCGCTCTAATTCTCCTCTTGGGAATCAAGTCAGAATGGTGTTCATAATTTGACTCTAGACTGTAATGAAACCTGGCCCCGCTCTGTTAAACACCGAGGCTTGGTCCTCCTGGATTTGACTGACTTATTTAATTAAATGGAAATTAGTTTGCCGTACGTCATCTAAGGTGCCAGGGGAAAATGAGTCAGTTCCTAGAAAAAGATTTATTGAAATATCATTAATTCACAACAGTCATGTCGAGGTAAGAGAAATGGATAGACAAATGGTTCCACTTCATACATAATTATATAGTATGTTGAATCCAACATAGTACACATTAATTTATTGCCTGTCAAATTAACACCCATTGCACACAGTCCAATTTAATTCAAATTATAATGCAGTATAATCAGTCATTTGAGCATTTAATGCTAATTGGTAAAAACTTTTATGATACAAATAGAAACTGTAAAAAAAAATAAAAAAATTCAAATGTATAACTATACAGATCATTTCTATTAAAGTCTATGTAACTAAATCAGAGGTGTGTTTACTTCAGAACAAGACCATATTCCTGTGATGAGAGGCCAGTGGTTCATTGATGGTAGCTGGCTGCCGCTGGAGGAAGAAGAGAGCGACCTCATTGAGCAGGAGCACCTGAGCCATTTCCGAGGCCAACATTTGCAGGACACCTTTGAGACGGATCTGGTGGTGAAGACCGTTGACAGCAAAGATGGTGAGTGCTGGGAAAGGGGATAACAGTCTACAAGTTTATCCTTCAAAGCATCAGACAGCACTTATTTGTTCATTCCTGTTGCTAATTTCTCTTTGTGAACCCAGTTAATAGCTTTGTAATGACAAAAAGTTGGGCTTTTACATTTTTGCAGTGTTTTGAACCAACGGTCAAGTTACTGATAATTAATGAAATATGTGTGAGAGTTAGAAATGAACTTGGCAGGTGCTCCGCAGGATCTCCATGTACATTTTGGTATGAAAACCTTTGATGAGCTGGCAAAAGCAAAATGTCACAAGCTGTAGCTGTGGATAGCAGTAAGAAAGAGGTTGTTTGATTCAGAGCTCTCCTTAAGGTGGCCAGATTGATGAATGTATGGTTGTGTGAACTGGATACTGAAATACTGCAAAAGAGTGAGATTGAGTATGTAGAAAAAGGAGAAAGTTGTTAGACAAAAGCTGTATTGTCTCCAGATATCCCAACAACACACCCTAACGTTATAAATAAAATATAACCCTGGTAAATCACTTCAAAAAATCTGAATGCCATTGCATAATAATTTATTCAGGGAATTTGGTTAAGAAAGTGAAACACTCAGAAAGTTACACTGAGTTATGATTTACAAGCAATTATTTCTAGTTATTTTGATCATTACATGCTACAGCTGACGAAAATAAATTTGAATATTATTTCCATAAGGCTCACAGCAGAACTTCCTGTTGGATGACTGCTCCCTTTTTTGGCATGTTTTCCTTTCACTTAAACTTCCCATTCATTTTTTAGGAACAGCACTCTGCGTAAAGCTAGATGCTTTAAAAGTCTTTTTTTTAAGTGGGTCAAAAAACGTTTTGCTGAAAACCTGTTAGGTCAGCAGTGTTTAGGCCACAAGGTGACATACCAGTGTTAAAATTCTGTTAGTATTTCTGTATTATTTATTTGCTATTTTCTGAGAAACATAATTTAAACTTTAGTCCATAAAGTTTAGAATATCACAGAAATATATTCCTATATATAATCAATCTTCATTTGAGATTTTTTTTAAAAATTGATTTGTTTAGACTTCAAAAAAACAAATTTTTTTCCTTGTAAACTTATGTCTTACTCTTACTCAGAGTAAACTGTTTGTATTTCACTAAAAATTAAAAGTTTTAAGTTGTGTTACAATTGCTGGTATTTTCAGACACTTTTTGAAAAGAAAAATTAATCAAAATCATTTAGAAAAAAATGTGTTGGGTTAATTTATGCATATATATATATATATGAGTCACTAAATAAATGCTGGACATATTCACGACACCAAGTTACAGAAGGATTACACCATAAGTGTAAACTGTGTGAAATTTAATATACAGACTTTTTATTTTGTTTTCTAACATGTGACAAAGTTTCACTCAAGAACACACACACAACACACAGTTTCAGTGTGTTGAATGGATGAGCTGAACTCCCGCAAAACAGAATAAGCCAAAGCAATACCTGCTCTTACTTTTCATGGTTCTACCTAATGGAAAACAGTATTGGTGACTGCAGACTACATCCCTCCCCACCTCCTCCTTTGTTTGTACCTCGTTTTCCACCTCTATATTTAGCTAAGCCTGAAAGCAAAGTGAACGATAGATCTTGTTAATTCACTATCCTTGAGCTAATGTTGCATTCTGCCTCTTGCGCAGAAGAATACTTTGCCCTGACACTAGTAATCTGTAGCACTCAGAGCCATATGGAGGCTGTTTTAAACTGCATTACATCTAATACAAGGATTTTATAAGCGCACTAATACCTTACAGATTTGCAGTACTGTATTTTGCAGTAGTTGGTTGAAACAGAAGACATGGCAGGCTTTGAACTGCATCCAGATCCAGAGAGTCTCAGTCCCGTTTTAAATGATGAACCTAAGATAAGTAATCCAAAATTTTAAATATCCCCAATAAGTGAGAATAGCACCTGGTCAGATTCTAGTTGCTGGTCTTTTTCAACATTATTTTTCACACTATTTGACTTGAATAAAGCTTAAATAGTGAATTTGTGATGTTTCGTGGTAAAGTTCCTTTGTTGTTTTCCACCCATTACCTTGGCTGTGCAGAGTACTAGGCAGGTTGTAGAGACAATAGGGTGTGGACTCATCTTTCAGGCTTGAAAGATGTCAGGGAAAATTACATCCAGCAGGCCAGCCATGTCCTCAGCTTTGTTTTCTGTATGTTTTTGATGAGGGCAAGACCCAGTAGTTTTTCCCATGTAACCTGCCTTCTTATTTCAGAAGTTTGTAAGCCTATGATTACGCATAATTATTGACAAAAAAAAGATACTTGAAAAAACTTAAAGGAAAGAAAATGCACGGGAGCACTTTGGATGACTTATTGGAAGTCATCCAAAAGATATCTAAATTGTTCTCCAACTGTCTACGTACCTCTTGGGCTTAATAAATATTAAAGCTACAAATCCACTTGCTACTTTGATAATTCTTCAGGAATCAAAAGACCCAAGGCCAGCTGCACATCATGATATGCCGCACAAATACACAACCTAGTAAGTTCATTTTGACCTTTTATAAGCCTTGATAGATATCCCAGGCATTACAGAGCACTTATTTTCAATAGCTCCATCAGTGCTGTACCGATCGCTTTTACAGCAATCACACTTACTGTGCGCCTCAGCACTTCTCCCCTCCTCCTCCTCATCCTCCGCCGTTCACCTCAGCTGAAACAACCACAGCCAATATTTGCAAGTCTGATTGCTTCGTTATCATGGATCGAATGAGCCAGTCAAATCTGAGATTGTGGACTTTGTTAACATTCAAAATATCTTTATGCTCTCTGTTTATGATATAATAAATGTAAATGTTCTGGTCTGTCTGATTTTCTTGTTTTTTCATTTTTTGGTATTTAAATAAAGATAAACATTTAGAATTCTTTTCCCTCTATAAGTGGATATAAACAGACAAAATACTGCAAAGCTAAACTCCTATATTAAAAAAAAAAAAAAAAAAAAAACTTGTTCGGAAGTCACAGAGTACAGCTGAACATTTTTAAGCAGTTTTCATTGGACTAGTAAGTTAACTTTAGTGTATTTTGATAAGTTGCCTTGTTTAGGATTGATGACTAATGAAGTCTTATGTGTCCTGAATCGGGCAATGAACACTACTCACTGTTTGTTGGTTGTTAGTTCTCTCCCACCTGCCCCCTTTCTATCTCCCGTTTCTGTTCAAATGGAGTGGATATCAGACGGGTGCTAAAACGGCAGGTCACAAGCGCAAACGCTGCCAAGGTACTGTGAAATCCTACGTTTTCTGTTGTGTTAGCTCCTTTAGCTTTTTACCCCTCATCCTTTTAGATGCTAGGCCTCTGTTGGACTAGTTTTTCCTTTCTTTTGTGGGTTAAACCTTTTGAAGCCTTCCATTTGGAGCTAGACCTAGGCTCAGTTAGACGTGGTTGTCATAAAACCGAATTTAGTCTGTTATCTTGGTTTACATTGCAGCTTTAACTGAGCCTAGTTGCTAGAACTCACTTTTTAGTGCTGTGGTCTAGAGTTTGGTTCTACTACTATTGCTGCTTTTTGGGGAATCCTGCGTGTTTCCTTGCTGGAATAGTTAGTACACAACATGGATCACTCAACTACAATTGCAAGACTCTTTAAGAACTGCATCAGAAATTAAAAATGACTACCAAAATGTCTCAACACAGTTTGTTTGTTTGTTTGTTTTTTAATTCCCAGCTTCTTTTTCTCAATTCCTACTGACACTGTTTCTATATTTTTGCTTGACCAGCAACACCAGCTCAATAAAGCCTTCTGAACAACGCTTTCTATTGAGAGTTGAGCACAACTCATAAGCTGGAACAAAGAGTCATTGTTGTAGTCTTTCTGTGATACAGCGCTAGCATGCGGTGTACGTTCATTCTGAAGTCTGCTAATGTCCTCTTTCTGGGTTCACAGAGGAGAGACGTCTCTGTGTTTGTTTCCTCGTCTCATAGGAGGATGAAATAGCCGTTGATCTGAAGCCCAGTGGGAAAGTCAGAAGCCCTAAAAGACACACGGTTTCTGAAGATGACGATCTCACTTTTAACATTGCAGTGCTATGAAGCCTTCTGGAAAGACATTAACTTCAATGTCACAATATATAGTGCAGGGCCAAATTTAATGATAGTTTTGGCAGGCTCTCTCTGCCTCTTGCTTTCACCTTTATCACTTCCCAACTTGGAGCTTACTTTATTTTATCTGGTTTTTATGTCACAAAATCTCTTTTCTCTTGTTGACTGCAAAGGTTATGGGGCCCCTTTCATCCTTTCTTACATTCCTGCTCTCCATTTTCTGTTTTATTTACAGGCACATCTCAGTAAATAAGAATATCATTGAAATGTTTTAAGTAGTTAATTTTTTTTTAAAGTAACAATTATAAATATTCATTACATGCACGCTAAGATATTTCAGACGTTTCTGTTCATTTTGATAATTAAATGACTCTTTTGATATTTAAATTTATTGAGATGCATCTCTGAAGTAACCTTCGACTCTCACCTTTGCTCGACCAAAACATAAGTGTCAACAAATTGACTATAAAGAGATCTTTTCGTCCTCCCAAGGCTGTTTACAAAGTAGAACGACCATTGCCACAGCAGATGCACAACAAAAGGCAATCACTAAACTCTTCTCTATGAAATACTAACAGCTACCCCTTACTGTTGCTGTCCCAAGAGTATTTGAGTGCTCCGCCATGTTGTGATAAATAGCGATTATGTTTATTTTGCCGTGGAGTGATTTCATTTGATTATCTACAAAGAGGAAGCTAAATGTGTGACAGAACAAAAATCCTGTTGCAGAAGTTGTAGTTTTGTAGGATTCAGTGTCAAAAAGTGATGGTCACTATATTTGTTTAACTTGTTCTCATCTTCATACAAGAGGAACTGACTGCTAATTTTTAGTTATAGAGTATAAAAATTCATGGTTCAGGACATTTATTGGGCAGACAACAAAGAATCATTAGCTGCATGGGACACGTGAAGGTTTTGCTTGTTTCATTAATTGATATGAAGGGGACAAATAGTGGAATTTCTTGATGGGGAACTTATTTGTCCTACAAATCTGTGCTTGACCAAAAGGAAACAACAGTTTTCCTCTGTGGGAAGGTTTTGTTCGGAATTTCCAGCAATAAAACTAATCCAGCACACCTCATTTTCCCAGGAACTTTACCCGCTTCTTAAGGATTTAAATTCCTTGTTTGTTTCAGAATAGCACAAAGAGTCCATGATTACGTTTTGGACAAATGCCAGCGTGTTCAACAATTTCACCCAAATGAACCTGACTGAACAGGAACATGCGGCGCAACTTTTACTCTCTTTAGTCCACTACTTTCATTTATTGGTCCTTTGCCTTTGTAGGTATCAACTGGTTTTTCTTAAGCCATAATTTTGCTCTTGTTTGCTTTAGTCACTGCATTTACCACTGAATAAAAACCAGAAAGAAAAACAATTGGAGGACAGACATTTATTTAAGTTTAGAAAATATCAATTTGCAATTGGAAGCTGCAAAGCAGGACGACAAGCAAGAGCTGAAGTATGCGATCATGCTGTGTGATTTTTCTTTTTTTCTTTCTTTTTTTTTTTTTTTTTTTAAGCAGATCAAAGCGACAAGACAGCTTTTGATTGAGCTGTTTGAAAAGAGTTTGTGGACTTTTGTGTCCTTGCTACTTAAAATAACAAACTTGGGTGTAAATCTTTGTTTTTTTACTTATATTTCTCAGAAGTATGTATGATTCCTAAACCCTAAAATGAAAACCTTTTTCTTTTTTATATTTAGCTTCGCTTGTTTTCTGTTTCTCTCATTTCTCTGTCAGAAAATGATCTAGACTACGTCTCAGTTCCTTCTGACTCTGCCTGACTTTTCTCTCACTGCTGCAGCCATCCACCATTTGAAGCTGAGCCGGACGCATGTAGATTGGCACAGCGTGGAAGAAGTCTACCTTTACAGCGACGCTACCACGTCAAAAATTGCTCGCACTGTTACCCAGAAACTGGGCTTCTCCAAAGGTCTGTATCACTTACGTCACTCTTTATCATATGAGATGGACATAGCAATGCAATGGTGTTTTATTTACAAACTGGTTAACGTAGAAGGTTGCTGGGGGGGGGAAAAAAGGAGCAAATTAAGTACAATTTTACATCTAACCTTCATCAGTGTATGTGAAGATGATCTGGTGCACAGTTCCATAACTCGGTGTTTCCCAACCCTGGTCCTCAAGGCACACTGTCCTACATATTTCAGAGGTTTCCCTGCTTTAATCTGCCTGATTCAGCTGATTGCAGTTCAACAAACGCCTGTTAATCAGTAATTGGTTGAAATCAGCTGGGCTGAAGGAAGGAAATACCTAAAACATGCAGGGCAGTGTGCCTTGAGGACCAGGTTTGGGAAACACTGCCATAACTCCATGATTCATTTTTCTCTCCACATTATTTTCTGGAGCTGTGACTGGTTACCTCAACGTTCCCTGGTTACCCAACGCTCTGCGAACTGATCTGTCTTTAGTGCGAGTTCACTGGCTCCTATCACGTTTCCGTTTAGCACACAACTTGATCAGATTATAGGTTTTAAGTAAAGACACACACTCTGACCTGCCAGTACTTTACACATGCTCCCACGTGGTCTGTGGCTACAGCAGGAGTCCATGTCTCGCCCACTGACCTCCTTGGAATCAATACAGCATGTTGGACTATTGATAGTCTTCCTTTTTTTGTTTCTGCCAGAGTTGTACACTCAATATCAAACTTAAGTTTCTTAATGGTTTGAGAAGTGACGATGAAAATCTGAATTTCCTGTTGCTGCAGCCTCAAGCAGCGGCACACGGCTCCATCGAGGTTATGTGGAGGAGGCCTCTCCAGAAGACCGGCCCCCTCAGACTACCCACGTTGTCTTTGTGGTGCACGGGATTGGCCAGAAGATGGACCAGGGCCGCATCATCAAAAACACTGGAATGTGAGTTGTCCGTTTTATTAAGGTTACTGTAATTTGAGATGTCCCCCAAAGCCTGCTTTTAGCTGCATTTTCATTTGTAAAATCTCAAGTCAAGCTTCAGTTTTAGATTTCTGTCCACCATACTTTTATGCAAGCACACTGTGAGGAGGAATGAAGCTTTTGTCTTGGCTCAAAGTGTTTTAAATTTTTCCTTTCTGTATCTATTTTAAGATGCCAGCTTTACTCACCTTCTTGCACTGGTCTAATTTTTTTTCTTTTTTTATCACATGCAGAAATGATGACATCATCTTCTGCCAAAGGGTTTTACACTGACTGCTGGCTTTATGTGATAATTGCCCGGCCTTTTGTGCAAACCTGTTAAACATGAGTTTTATGTTCTTCTTTTATTCAGAGATCAACCTGTTGGGCTGCTTTTTGCTCTTCTAGGAAATGTTTTGTTTTGTTTTTTTTGTTTGGTTTTTTTTACCTTTTGTTTATCTAGGAACATGCCATTAAGATAAAGAATCTGTTTTTCAAGAAAGAGAATAAATGTTTGTTATGATGGAATATAATGTTTCATGATCAGTGATCCATGTTTCATAAGGCTGTCTGGAAGATAAGGTAGAAATCCATCCTCTCTGGCTGTGATATCCTAAAGTTGAGTGCTCTTAAGAATTGTATTATATTATATTATATTATATTATATTATATTATATTATATTATATTATATTATATTATATTATATTATATTATATTATATTATATTAATCTGCTCACATAAGGGGATGTCCAGGCAAATAAAACATCCAAACAATCTAAAAATTGTTGGCATGTTCCAGAAATATCAATGTTTTCTATTTTTTCTATTTTTTTTTTATCAAAGGCCATTTGCAGTTTAAACAGTGATAGTGTTGCAGCTGCAGTCTGTGTTTTGTCCTCGTGCTTTCCCCACCCCTTTTTTTTTTTCCCCCCACATTCGTCTTCTGTTCTACACCTGGAAAGCTGACTTCATGCTTTGTTTTGGGAACATGCAAACTATGGTGGCCCAGAAAGTACAATGTACCCAAAATCTCCCAAAAATAACAAGTTATGTAGGACAAGTCAAAGAGTAATGCATTTTTTATGCCATTAGTCATGGATGGGTGTGAGATTGACACGGTGATTATGTAAAGTAAAGATGATGCAATATCCTGGCATTAACAAAATTATTTAAAACAAACATATTAACCTACTGCTACCTACTACTACTGTTGAAATTATTTAACACATTACAAGTATAAAAATTATGTTTATAATATGCAGCTATTCTTATTTGACCTCTGAACTAAAATAGAAATCTCATTTAGAATAAACCACTGATTTATTTAGTAGCATTTTTGTAAGTATTGCTCTAAAATCTGCTTATTGAGCAGAATCATATAACTTTATACCTTAATGTTGTCTTCATAGTTTATTTTCTGGTTAACTAGTTGGACTATCATCTGGTGCTGGTGTTTAAAACAGATTTACCCCAGTGATCCTGGTGGGTGGTGCCACTTCACAGCAATCAAGAAAAAATCTTAGTTTAGCAGTCTGGCTGGCAGTATGCAGAAACAAGCAGAGAAATGAAAGCTTCTATGTATTCATTTTGCTTACAAGAAAGACACATTTTCAAGCTTTTGGGCTTGTGTTTTCAAATCACATACCTCTATACCGGTACTCAACTACTGCCTTCATGTCGTATCTCATATTTAACCTAATCTTACATAAACATGACGCAACATTCCACGGTGTCTCAAAGTTTACACTTACACATTGATCCTGCTCACACCGTCTCAGTAACCGAAGTAGACCAAGTCAAGCTGCAGAGCATGTTGAGCTTGCCTCGTATCTTCCTGTGGATTACGTTACACACACCTTCCACTGCCAAAAGAAGAGATCTGCCAAAGCAGTGTTCTACTTTTGCTTTGACTCTTTATTACATTTTGTATCATTTCAGCACCATGCCTGATGGTTTCTTTGTCGTCAACTAAAGGGGAAACTGTAGAGTTTTTGACACTATTGTTTCTCAAAGTTTAAAAATGTTGCTACATCAACAAAGATTGTGGTATGCACACCACATTTAAATCGGTAATCTAGTTCCCTAAACTCGGATCATGCAAGTTCCCCCTGCAGACAGGCATGTGACATGTGGGTTCCTCACCATTTAAACTTCTTCACTCAGAAATGGGGAGAGATAAAATGGGGGTTCAGTGTCAGTCACCACTGACTTACCTTGGTGATATTTTCATGCACACAAACTGTTTTTCTTACGTCAGACTTCTGTCATTACAGCTGTTCAACGCTGTCGTTATTCACATTTTTTTTCCATTGTGTTCCAGGTTGAGGGAAGGCGTGAGGAAGATGGAGGAGAAGCACTTTTCTGAGCACAACGATGAACACGTAGAGTTTCTCCCTGTCGAATGGCGCTCTAAACTAGCGCTGGATGGAGGTATGTGAGGATTGCATTGTGGTTTCACTATCGATGACCTTGAGCGTGTTCTGGGTGATGCATACATGGCACGTTTCCATAGATACGGTTGACTCCATCACACCAGACAAAGTGCGAGGGCTGCGTGACCTTCTCAACAGCAGTGCCATGGACATCATGTACTACAACAGTCCTCTTTATCGCGACGAAGTGAGAATCATACAGTTACAGATTATAAAAGGCGTCTCTGGTAGCCTTTTTTTTTTTTTATCCTTAAGATAACTTCTTCCCTTCTGTTTTTTTCCCTAGATAACCAAGGGGCTCACAGAAGAGCTGAACAGACTGTACTCGCTCTTCTGCTCGCGGAACCCTGATTTTGAAGAACGGGGCGGAAAAGTGTCCATTGTGTCTCACTCCCTCGGCTGTGTCATCACCTATGACATTATGACAGGATGGGATCCTGTACGGTTCTGTCTGCAGGAGCACTGCGCAGTAGAGGAGGAGCAGGATTTCCGCTGGATGTCTTACGAAGAGAGGCAGCTTTTAGAGGAGCTGAGGCTCACAAAGAATAGGTGGGATATTAATTATACAGAGCAGTGACTCAAAGGGAGAGGATATGTTGCTGACTAAGGATGGGAAAAGGTCAGGGAATTGTATCTCTTTATTTCTGGTGTGGTGTGGTGCAAAATGTGTTTTATTTTTGCCAGGTTAAGAGTGTTGGAAAATCAACTGGTCAAACTGGAGGCCTCCAATCCTTCAGCTCCCCCAGCTCTTAAATTCAAGGTAAGATTTTTTTTTTGGACTACAATACATTGGTGCTACAATACATTTCAGGAAGCAAAACTGACACTCGAGTTAGATTTTATCTAACTGATCTAGGCTCCTTTGACATACAAGCCAAAATATGAACATATATCATAGTACTGATAGGATGATATCATTACACCCATGGAAAAATGAAAACCATAGATATAGATCCAACACATTTCTGATGATGACTGTGTGTAATGTCCGACAACATCGCTTAATTTGGTGAAATACCCCCACCCTCCCTTCCCCCCAAGCGTATGTCTTTTCAGAGCAAACAGGAATGACGTCTGCCCTGTGTAGAGGATGAAGTCTTATTTACCAATAGCCTTGGTAGCATCATTTGAAGTCAAAACATGTTTTTCTGTAGTTTATAACTCCTGAAACTCAAAGGACCGTCTTCCAGGTGCAGCATTTACGGCATGCCTGGTGTGGTTGTCGCATGTGTTCTTGCTAAATCAGCAATCATCCTGTAGAAACTGGTGGTTGAAACCTGGCTCAGGGTTTTGGCACATTGGTAGCCAGAAAGACAACAATGCTGTAAAACAAGAACAGCTTAATGTAAACTGAAACTGGCTGCAATTAAATAAGCAATGAAAAACATGTTAATGCATTAAGGAAAAAATTAACTCACCTCACATTGTTGTTTATAACAACTTCTGTTTATGTAAAATAAACAAATATATATATATATATATATATATATATATATATATATGTAGTATATTTAAAGAATGCCATATGAATAAATGGATCAATTGGGCTGGTTTCTCAGAAGACTAGCACTCGACTCATGAAGGAGACACGGAGTCTGAAGATTTGCAGTGTGCCAGTGTGTTATATTGATGGTGAAAGACAACAATACATATAAATCCAACAAGAAAAACAGACATTTAAAAGGCCATACAAAAACAAAACATGCGCAATACTAGGGAAGAAAACAAACAAACAAAACCAAAGTAAATTAATCCCCACAGTTGACCAAGCCCACACCCTTCAGTCCGTTGACCCCAAGCTGGGGTAATCAAATCCCAAGACAGGCTGACTCTGGGTAAGGTGCTTGCCTTGATGTGGTTTAGGTCCCAGGTGGGAAATCCGAAATCAAGATGAGACAGAAAAAGTTCTCAGGCTACAAGGAGCCTCCTACCATCCTGGCAGGAGAGCGGAAGTCTTCACACACGTAGTGCAATCTTTTTCTTATGGCTCTAGGCCTGGACATTTAGCTCGCCATCTTCTGGCCTGTACAAATAAACAGGACCAATAAACTTTGAAATCCAATTCAATCATTCTGATGTGTACACAAATCTATATTCAATAAATATCAAGTTCATTATCAATCCAATCAATATCCTATTTAGAGACATTAAAACTTCATTATTCAACCCAGTGTGGGTTCACTCAACCCCACACAACCAAGCATATTGCTAACCGCTACGTCAAACACTCACCAGATCCGCCGGTTGCTCTACATACAACTGACATCTCTCCTGGCTGGTCTGGTGGTAATCGGCTCCTATGGCGCCATTATAGTTAGACGATTTTTATATAGAATAAAATAAGGTGAAGAATATAAAGAATAACGCTCAACAAACCTGTAGCTCAGCTCTGCTCTGCTCAGCTCCCCCCAATGCATCCAGTGTTCAAACTTCCTGCTCAAATTAATATAGCCAGCCAATAGGCTGCAATACAACATGTGACCTTAGAAACTGGGCAGTGATTGGTTGCTTCATAGTCTCGTGAGAGCGACACTATTACCAGGATTATCACGTGATTTAATGACGAGTTTGAGAGACCGGTGAAAGCTAGAAATTTACACCCGGGCTACACCCTCCCCCCTTAAATCCATGCAACACCGATGCATGCTATACCACCTGGATATTAGAATATATGGGAGCAGATGCAGGTTCAATAAACATTTCATCATAAGCAGTTGCTATACTATGCAAAAGGGTTTTCACTACAGAAGCTAGTGGTTTGCCTAAAGCAGAATACTGCAGACGCTGGACTGGTTTTGGCTGTCGACTAGATCGACGAATTGGCTGTTCAGCTTCTAATTCTCCAGTAACCTCACGAGTGGCTATAGGTGATTCAGCGGAATGCGATGAGGATGTGGTTGAATTAAGTAACGTCTCTACCGGGCCATGAGACTCCAAATTTTCCTCAGGGGACTCAGCTCAGGTTCAAGTAGATCTTTAGGGTCCATCTGATCATCTCCTGAAGAAACGTTTTCCTGGTCCGATGGTGGGTCCATAGCATCCAACAGTAGAGACGACTCGCCATCAGGTGAAGGAATCCGCATCTCTGTTTCAGTTTCTGTAACCCTGCTCATGGGCTGGGTAGGGATTGTTCCCTCAACACTGACCTTCACAGGTGACAAAACTGAGAACCGAGGCACACTCCACTCATCTTCCTCATCCAGGCTCTCTTCCAGGTCCTCTGTTGGTTCCTGGAGACTGCGGGTATGAGGTCTACAAGTAGGTGTAGAAATTGGCTGATCAACTTCTTCAATCTGGGGAAGAAATCCACAAGGGAGAAGAAGGTCACGGTGCAGAGTTCGGGTCCCTCCAGTGGGATCCGCTTCTGGTCTTACAACATACACAGGAAGATCACCCATACTACCAACCACCACATAAACATTTGTCTCCCATTTATCCTCCAGTTTATGCTTGCCTCTGAACCTCACATTTCTCACTAATACCCGGTCACCTTCTTCAAGATGGGCTGGTTTCACTCTTTGATCAAAACGAATCTTGTTTCTTCTTGCCATCTTTTCTGCATTTTTGGAAACTAACTGGAAACTTTCCTTCAGCCGAGAACGCAGATTCTGCACATACTGAGAATGTGATTGAGCTGAGGGACTTTTGACAGGCAAGTTAAAGGCAATGTCAACAGGAAGTCTTGGGCAGCGACCGAACATCAACTCATATGGAGTAAAGCCTGTGACCTCATTTCGGGTGCAATTGTACGCATGCACAAGTGGTTTGACGTACTCTTTCCACCTAGTTTTCTGCTCTGGCTCCAATGTACCCAACATGCTGAGCAAAGTTCTATTGAACCGTTCAACAGGGTTCCCACGAGGATGGTATGGCGTGGTGTGCGACTTTTTAATGCCAGCAATGTTGCAGAGCTCTTTGATGAGGTGAGACTCAAAATCAGGCCCTTGGTCTGTGTGCAGGCGTTCTGGAAACCCATAATGCACAATAAAATTCTCCCACAGACATTTTGCGATAGTCTTTGCTTTTTGATTGGCTGTTGGAAAGGCCATAGCATACTTGGTGAAATGGTCTGTGAGGACAAGGATGTTTTTAGTGTTGCTTTTATCAGGTTCAACTGATAGAAAATCCATGCACAGGAGCTCAAGTGGCCGGCTGGTCTGGATGGTCACTAATGGTGCAGCTCGTTCTGGCAGGGCTTTCCGGCGAATGCAGCGATTGCAAGTTTTAATCTTGTTTTTAACATTTACAGACATGCGGGGCCAAAAAAATCGCGATCTTACAAGGTCAAGTGTTCTTTCAATCCCCATGTGGCCCATATCATCATGGAGACTTGAAAGGACAACAGGACGACATTCCTCTGGCAACACAAGCTGAAATGATAAAATCTCACCATCCTGTCTTCTTCTGTACAAGATGTCATCTCTTAATTCAAGACGATTCCATTCTCTCATCAGAAGAGGAAGGTCAGGAAGTTCAGCTCTAGCTGTTGGAGGGATCTTTTCTCCCGTTTCAAGCTGATGAATAACTTCTCTCAAAACAGGATCAGCTCTCTGTTTCTCCCTGATGTCATGAAGGGACAATGATGGAAGCACCGACAATCCTTGAAACTCATCAACATACAAATCAGGAAGGACTGTAGGAGTTATACTCATCGTTTCCACCAGAGTAATGTTTCTTTCCAAAGGACCATCAGGACTTTGGCTTCTCAGCAGACAGCTGTGGCAAATGGCTCCAACCACATCAGGGGTGAGTTCTGCAGTATCCTCTGGTTTATCCATATGTGCTGTGATGAACTGTTGCACCATAGCCCATTCTCTCTGTGGATCAGGTGTCTGGGGGTGTGGCCTCCTAGAGAGGGCATCAGCATCACTGTTTTGGCTGCCTGCACGATACTGCAATTTAAAATCATATGTAGACAGCGCAGCAAGCCATCGATGACTAGCAGCATCAAGTTTAGCAGAGGTCAAGACATACGTTAATGGATTGTTATCCGTAATGACAGTGAATCTGGAGCCATAAAGATAGTCATGGAATTTTTCAGTTACGCTCCATTTTAAAGCTAAAAATTCCAATTTATGGGCTGGATATCTGGCTTCACTGGCAGACAACCCACGACTGGCATATGCTATAACTCGTAGCTTTCCCTCTTGTTCTTGATAAAGAGCAGCTCCAAGCCCGATGGTGCTAGCATCTGTATGCAATATGTAAGGTTGACTTGGGTTGGCAAAACCGAGTACTGGGGCTGTCGTCAATCTGTCAATCAATATGTCAAAAGCAGATTGACACTGTGCAGTCCACCTTTCATTAAAAGGTTGCTTTACATCATAGCTTTTATCTAGAATGTTTGCTTTGCGGCCCTGTTTGCGGGTAGAGGGGTACCCTTTTGTCAGGTCATTCAAAGGTTTAGCAATAGCGGCGTAGCCATTAATGAACCTGCGGTAATAACCTGCGAAGCCAAGAAACGATCGTAGTTCTTTTAAAGTTTGCGGAACTGGCCAGGATTTTAAGGCACTAATCTTTTCCGGATCTGTTTCAACTCCATGTTCAGAAACTATATGACCCAAATAACGCACAGATGTTTGGAAAAACTTGCATTTCTGTGGTGATAATTTAAGACCATAATTTCTGAGTCGATGCAACACTTTTATCAACCTACTCTCATGCTCCTCTAGGGTGTCAGAGAAAATGATCAAATCATCCAAGAAGACCAAAACTTCTTTTAAGTGCAAATCACCCATGCACTTCTCCATAAGGCGTTGGAAAGTGCTAGGTGCATTCGTCACACCCTGGGGCATTCTATTGAATTCCCAGAACCCAAGTGGAGTCACAAATGCTGTTTTAGGCTTATCACTTTCCTCCATTTGTATCTGATAATATCCTGACTTCAAGTCAAGAACACTGAACCATCGTGAACCAGTGAGAGCCGAAAATGACTCTTCCAGATTTGGTAATGCATAAGCATCCTTTACCGTTTGGAGGTTCAACTTTCTATAATCTATACAAAGCCGAACATCCCCATTCTTCTTTCGAACGACTACGATCGGTGAAGAGAATGGAGATTCTGATTCTCTTATTACTCCCGTCTCCAGAAGATCTCGCAAATGATTGCGAACAGCCTCAATATCATTTGGATGGATAGGGCGAGCACGATGTTTAAATGGAGTCTCATCATGAAGATGGATGTGATGCTTCACCCGATCAGTACATCCAAAGTCGAGGTCATGATGGGAAAACACTTCTGGAATTTCTCTGAGTTTAGCAATCACTCGTTCTTTCCAATCAGGAGGAATTGGAGAATTTCCAAATTCAAATTGGAGATCAACTTTGTCAGTGTTCTTGAGCTGCGCACTACAGCAGGAAACCTCAGACAGAAGCTGTGGTGATACTGTGATTTCTGCAATAGAAGCAGATGGTGACAATGTTATGCTGTGGTTCGACTCATTTGTGATAACCACTGGAATCTTGGGAGGTGCATGTTTAGGCAATGACACCAAACAACTTTTCACACATAAACCTCCTGGCAAGGGGGTAGAAGGCTGTTCAACTAATGCCCAACTGCTAACTGGCAGCAAGCTGGTACAGGCATAGCCTTCTAGAACGATGGTATGGCCTGCTGGAAAAATAACAGATGACTCACTGCCTAGTCCTACATCACATACACTGGACTCTTGGGTTTGCTGGTGACGTAACTGAAGCAGCTGAAGAACTACTTTGTAGCCATACTTAGCTGGGCTAAAGCTAGCATTTTCATCTTTAAAATGCTCGTCATATAAGGAATCAAGGGTGTTCATTCCAATCAGAACTTGAGTCTGAGTTCCACTTTTAACATCTGGAACCACAAGCGCCAAAGTACAAACGTCCAAATCTGTACCAACAAACTCTTTAGGAAAAATGACTGACATTTCTATGTAACCCAAGTATGGGACAGCTTGGCCTGCGGCTCCTTCTATTTGCAACAACTCATTTAATGGTTTCACTGGTTGATGAGAAAAATACTGATTATAGAAAGAAACTGGTATTGTGGTCACTTGCGATCCAGTATCTAACAGGCATTGAACTAAGTGACCAGCTATTGTTACTTGACCAGTACATTTTGAGCCAATCAGCCCTTGTGGCAACTTTGTAGCCTCTGAGGTTACTTGAAACAGATTGGTGCATCTTATAGGTGTCTGCTTGGTGGGACTTTTCTGGTCCTCTGCAGTTCCCGTTTGTCCCTCAACAAGAACTGGGTTCAGTTTAACGGCAGAGCATTGTGAGGGTTCATTTTCTGCCATTTTTTCTGTTTTTCCACAAATTGCTTCTTCTTGGCAACAACAAGTGAAGGATTAGGAGGATTGTCACATTTTGGTCTTATATGTCCATCTTCTCCACAATTATAGCAGTAACCTGGCTTGGGTGGTAAAACTGCAGTTTTTGAGAAGATTGAGATGAACTTTTGCTAATCTGCGAAGGCTGCTTGAACTTGGAAACATGCACAGATTTCGGCAAAACGGACTGTTTCTGACCAGCCTGTGCTGTTGTAAGAGCAACCAACTGTTTCTGTACATCAGCTAACTGCTTAGCAAGTTGTTGGGTGATGCTAGTCAGGTTATCATAAGCACTCTTTTCTTCAGCTGATGTACAAACATGTGACTGCACGCTAACTCTGGGTTTACTGGAACCTAAATGCTGTTTCATGCGCTGGGCTTTAGCAGCTTCTCTGTCTTCTTCTGTTCGCAGCAACAGTAACAGCTCTGCAAAAGATGGTGGGTTTGCCTTACGCTGCTTAAGTTGGAGCTCAGAGATTAAAGAGTTATTCCAGCAACCACGACAGAATTGATTCAGTAAATGTTTTTCAAAATCAACAGCCAATACTCCACCCCTCCTTACAGCATGGTTCAAAGTCACTTGTAAGCGTTGAAGATAAACTGATGGCTTTTCACCTGCATCTTGAAACAACTCCATAAACTTTGCATACAGTTCGTCTCCATCTTGGACTGTTCCATAGGCAGAATCAAGAATTTTAAGATAACTTACAGGAGGTGCATCTGGTTGAAGGTGTTTAACCATGTCAGCAGCTGGTGGAAATAGACTGTCAAAAATCTTTCTGGAACGCTGCAGGTCTGATACAGCCGGGTCTCTTAACAAAAGGTCTACAACAGATCGCCAAGTTTCATAATCTGTTTCGTGTGAAGGTCTTGGGGTTCGACCAGAAAATGATCTCAATTTTAATGAGGACATATGTATTGCATTGTCTTCGCTTTCATGATGTGTTCAACCACATACCTTTGCACTCCAGGCGGGTTGAGGGCTGAGAAGGACATGGCTGGCAAAGCTCCAGAGGCTTGTGATGTGTTCCCCGTTACGGGTTCAGGATTGTCTTGTGGCAGCTCCCTGTCTGCAGTGACTTCTTCCAATTTGAGAAAATCAGTATCCTTCGTTGTCATCTGCGGTGTTGTACTGGGAGTAGCCATGACTGACTCCTCTTTATCCGGCAAAGACTTCAAAGAAGCTGGACCAAGTTCAGTAATTGACCGGCCCAGTAGAGACATTACACTCTGAAGAACATCTGTGTAATCCTGACCTGTGAGCTTAGCCAAATTTTTCATTTCATTCAAGTAAGCTTGAGTTTTTTCTTTGGTTTCTAACTCAGAACAAACCACTGAAAGTTCTTCAATTTCATAACTAATGTTTCCAGTTTGACACTTATACGAGTATGGCAAGATTTTACGCAACCTCTCTAATGCATTTCCTGACACAAACTCAAAAATATACAATCATGAAAATCTGAGTCAGAATCAGTTACAAATTTGAACTTTTCCATTGGTCCATAACCAGTCAAAAAGTCAGCTACTTCATTATCAGCTTCTGTGTTTGTTGCATATCTAATCAACACTGCATTAGGTATTTTAACCTCATATTTCATCAAAATGTCCATACTGGCAAAAAAACTGCAATTCTTCAGCTCTCTACTGCCTCCTCCTGGCTAGCTCGCCAGAAATAAATGTAGTATATTTAAAGAATGCCATATGAATAAATGGATCAATTGGGCTGGTTTCTCAGAAGACTAGCACTCGACTCATGAAGGAGACACGGAGTCTGAAGATTTGCAGTGTGCCAGTGTGTTATATTGATGGTGAAAGACAACAATACATATAAATCCAACAAGAAAAACAGACATTTAAAAGGCCATACAAAAACAAAACATGCGCAATACTAGGGAAGAAAACAAACAAACAAAACCAAAGTAAATTAATCCCCACAGTTGACCAAGCCCACACCCTTCAGTCCGTTGACCCCAAGCTGGGGTAATCAAATCCCAAGACAGGCTGACTCTGGGTAAGGTGCTTGCCTTGATGTGGTTTAGGTCCCAGGTGGGAAATCCGAAATCAAGATGAGACAGAAAAAGTTCTCAGGCTACAAGGAGCCTCCTACCATCCTGGCAGGAGAGCGGAAGTCTTCACACACGTAGTGCAATCTTTTCTTATGGCTCTAGGCCTGGACATTTAGCTCGCCATCTTCTGGCCTGTACAAATAAACAGGACCAATAAACTTTGAAATCCAATTCAATCATTCTGATGTGTACACAAATCTATATTCAATAAATATCAAGTTCATTATCAATCCAATCAATATCCTATTTAGAGACATTAAAACTTCATTATTCAACCCAGTGTGGGTTCACTCAACCCCACACAACCAAGCATATTGCTAACCGCTACGTCAAACACTCACCAGATCCGCCGGTTGCTCTACATACAACTGACATCTCTCCTGGCTGGTCTGGTGGTAATCGGCTCCTATGGCGCCATTATAGTTAGACGATTTTTATATAGAATAAAATAAGGTGAAGAATATAAAGAATAACGCTCAACAAACCTGTAGCTCAGCTCTGCTCTGCTCAGCTCCCCCAATGCATCCAGTGTTCAAACTTCCTGCTCAAATTAATATAGCCAGCCAATAGGCTGCAATACAACATGTGACCTTAGAAACTGGGCAGTGATTGGTTGCTTCATAGTCTCGTGAGAGCGACACTATTACCAGGATTATCACGTGATTTAATGACGAGTTTGAGAGACCGGTGAAAGCTAGAAATTTACACCCGGGCTACACATATATATATAAATGTGTTCACCTTTTGTCTCACAGGTAGAAAACTTTTTCTGCATGGGGTCTCCTCTGGCAGTTTTCTTGGCCCTGCGAGGGATTCGCCCAGGCACCGGCGGCCATCAGGACCACATCCTGCCCACCTCCATCTGCAGCCGGCTCTTCAATGTCTTCCATCCAACAGACCCTGTGGTCAGATATGCCTGATATATGCCTCTATATATATATATATATATATATATATATGAGAAGTGAAAATGATAAATGTTCATGCTCAGCATCTTTTCTTTTAAGGAGTTAACTGTTTTCTATTGTGTTTAGGCTTACAGACTGGAGCCTCTCATTCTTAAGCATTATAGTAATGTTGCACCTGTCCAGATACATTGGTAAAAGCTTAAGTTTTACACTTTTATTATTCTTTACTAGCACAAAGTGGTAACAAATGTATAAATTGTTTTCATCATCAGGTGTAGTGCCACTAACCCTTCATCCTATGAAGAGGTCCGGCCTACCTTCCTCAATCCAGTTAAAGATCCAGCTTCGGACACGGAGAGCATTCCCAGTCCGAGTACGTCTCCTGTCTTGGCCCGTAAACACTATGGAGAGTCCATCACCAGCCTGGGCAAGGCCAGCATACTAGGTAAATTTAGCATGGTTTTGTTGCTTGATTGATGTGTTCTTTACTTTGTTCCACTTAATATCATCAAATGGAACGGGTTAGTACAAATTTCACACACTGCTTCTAATTACACATACTTTATAATTTTCTAAAAATGTACAGTAATTGTCCTTTGAAAATATCAGACTGTATAAGTCAGCGGTTTCAATTTTCCTTCCCCCAACTTTGAGTCAGTGGTGCCATCATGTGGCCATAAAGGGCAACTACAGTTGCTCTGCTTTTTTATATATATATATATATATATATATATATATAAAATACTGTAAATGGTAAAGAAGTAGTCATATTCATAAACGTTATTTTATTTGACTGCTGAGTGACCAACAGGAAGAAAGATGTCATTTTGACGTATATGGAAAACGATGTGTTGTTTTCAAAAAACTTTCCTTCATGTCAACCTGCAGGTGCAGCAAGCATAGGAAAGGGTTTAGGAGGCATCCTCTTCTCACGGTTTTCCCGATCAAACAGCCAACCTTCAGTGTCCTTAGGAGTTGAGGGAGGAGTGAATGCTGAGGAAGAAGAGGAGAAGCGCACCGAAAGCCAGTCGTCTTATGGTCTTTCCACAATAACTCGACCAACATCTCCCACTGGTGACGCTTTATGTATGTTCTTTCTGGTACAAAGCATTAGCCAAAGTGTGTTTGTGTGTATCAGTGACGTGCGGAGAGGTTCATGGCTGGTGAGGGACTGACTTAATCAAAATCAGATTAACAGACAGAGACCCCCTGCATGTTATTGTATACATACAGAAATTTTGCGCATGCGGACAACGCTGGAGGGCAAAAAAACTGTTCTTTTACATGCCATTCATTGCATTGATATATAGAATTTGAAGACCCAGGGTGAAATAATTACAGGCTGCTGGAGAAACGGTGAAGTCTGTAACACCAGCTCATTAATGCCTATTGAGCTCACAAGTCAGCATCATTATTTTAAGACCAATCATCTTTGGTAGTACCGTATTTTCCGCGCTATAAGGCGCACCTAAAAACCTTCAATTTCCTCAAAAGCCGACACTGCTCCTTATAATCCGGTGCGCCTTATATATGGACCAATATTGAGCCACAACATGTCTAGCAACTACAGTAAGCAGCCGTCAACTTCATTTTCCCCCGTAGAAGAAGAAGTACGCGGTGCATGCTGGGATAGTTGTCAGAACGCTGGTTTGTTAATAAAGTTTGATAATACATTTAAAGCCAGGGGGGGCGGAGGGGCGGGGTAAGAGAGACAGAGACTGTGGCGACAGCGTGTCGGTTGGTCTGTGTTACCCAGAAAGCAGTTGAGCACAATATCACAACACCAACACCGTGAGTGAAACGATGACGGGGGCAGCCTACTATATAAAGTACTTGGGGACCGCTTCTTTACAAATGTAGATGTGTAATAATAGAGTACGGAACAAATTGGCAACCCAAACTGAAGTGTCTATTCTATGCGCCTTATATTGCGGTGCGCCTTATATATGAATAAAGTTTTAAAATAGGCCATTCATTGAAGGTGCGCCTTACAGTGTGGAAAATATGGTAATTGTTATTTTTCCTATGTTTACTTTTATATACAAAGAGTATTGTATTTTGTTTTGAAATCATTCATCAAAATATATTTTAGGAAGCTGAACAGAAAAGAAACAGTGTAATTTATAAGTTCACATAAAAGCTAATGACCTTTTAAGGAGGGCCAGCAGGGCATCTGTTGGCATGTTATGACTGTAATCCTGTGTTTCTCTCTTGCAGCGGAGCTGGAGAGACGCATCGACTTCGAGCTGAGGGAGGGTCTGGTAGAGAGCCGCTATTGGTCAGCTGTGACCTCACATACTGGCTACTGGTGCTCACATGACATTGCGCTCTTCTTGCTAACCTTCATATATAATAAGTCGACACCCTCTGCCTCAGCAGAAGAGACTCCGGAGCCAGACTGAGGCGTTTGTTCCAACACATACGCCCGAGGAGGTGTCCTGTAACTGCTGAAGCTTTTGTCGTTTCCTGACCAAACTCAGAACAGTGACTGTTTGACTGTCCCCTTGCAACCTTTCAAATACATGAACTATCAACCTGTCCTTTGTCTTGATTTATGATCCAGCTACATTTGAGAATCATTGGTTTAAAAAAAAAACAAACAAAAAAGAAAACTTCATTCCGAGATGTAGCCATTGATGGACCAGGAGCCCTTACAGAAGGAAAACTCTGTGCCAGTATGAACTCTAACGGTACCATGTAGGAAGAGGCAATTATCCTAAATCAGGGAGGTTCCTCGAGCATCAAAAAAGCGATTTTGTTTTCATCCCAGCATCGAGTCTGTTCAGCTTATTTGGTTGTCTACAAGTTTAATGTTTTATCAGCCCATCTACTCTGCAGACACTCACTCTGGAGCCTTCTGGTATATTTTTGGATTTATAAAAGGAATGATTGTTACAAAAAGGTTTTTTTCACAAAACGTTTAGCCAAAATGTGAAAAACCCACTGCTTACATGGGAATGAAATGCCTTTTGAAATCAGCCCAAAAATGTTACTAACATACTATTTTCACAAAAAAAAAAAACAACAAAAAAAAAAAACAATAGGGCATAAACCCTTTAATAATATTGGCAATATGAGTTTTATTCAGTTGTTTGCTTTCAACTTTTTAAGATCAGTAATATTTGAAAGGCGTAAACCAAATACAACCTCGGCATATTGTATATTTGTTGTCAAGTAGGACTTCTTGGTTTAGTTACACTAAAATAAAACACTTTTAAGTTTTTGGGGAAAATTTCTTTCAGCAGTTGCAGCTAAATATTTCCCTTTTGAATTCCATGTCACTTTCAGACGTGTACCTCTTGTATCACAACAGGCAGATTGGAAAGCATATAGTTATTTTCTTACGCTTTATGACAGTGGGCGGGTCTTGATGGTGTGATTTACACGAGTTCTCCTGAAAGCAGTCATCGTTGCTCAACTGAAATCAACGCTTCTTTATTATTTGTATTCATTTATGGAGATGCATCTGATCGTCCTTATCTTTGCCTATATGTTTTTATTGATGTCCAGATGAAACGAATGGTTCTATATGTATTTTTATTGGAAAACGGAAATATTTTCATAATGATTTTCAGGCGCTTGCGGATATAAACCTGAATCTCATCATGTGAAAAGTGGGATTCAGACATGTGGCCAAATAACATTTATGTCCAGTGTTGTTAGCTGCTGTAGTGAAGCTACTGCCTGTGGTCCATGGAAAAATGTCATTGACAAGGTGTGAAACTTAAAAGTACGTTCGTTTAGGCGTTTTCGAAGACAATGCATATGTTATCGTTTCTCCGCTTTTTGTTACCAATGTGCACTTTTTTTCCCCTTTGGCCAGATGTTATATTGGTGTTTATTCATGAAAATTTCCAGCTGCAGTCAAATAGTCAAACAAAGTCACTTAAAGTATAACTGCTTGTATGAAACCTAGATTTATTCCAAAAAGATAGAAAAAAAAACAGAGACAGGATATGTCAAGCAATTCTTTTCTAACAAAAAGAAAAAAATTATCTGTGGTTGTAGGTGCAAACGAGATCCCTCTTTCATTTCTAGCCCCAGCAATATTTCTGCAGAAACTAGAATGCTTTTGCACTTTGCATGGTCTCAGATAAATAGCTGATGAATGTCGGAACAATAAAAAACAGTGCTGTGTGCCAACACACATCCAAGAATTTTTAACACTGCAAAATGACTCATTTGAAACACGCAAGCAAAGGATGAAGAAACAAGCGGAGTTGCATTACAAAGTGTCAAATTTGATGTATCCATTTTTGTTGCATTATCATACAGGGTCATCTCATTAAGTTAGAATATCATCAAATAATTGATTTATTTCAGTAACACTTCTATAAGTGAAACTCTTACAATGTGTAGATTAATTGCACAGAGTGATTTATTGGTTATGGTTTATACAATGAAAATCTAAAACTTGGTTTCTATGAAAATTAGACTATCGCATAAGATCGTTTTTTTTTTTTTGTTTTTTTTTTTCACTTTATTTGGCTTCAGAACTCTGTGACCAGCCAGATATTTTAGCAATAACCTTTTTGTGGTCTGTCCTCTTCGGAGAGAGTGTCGATGATTACCGCCTGGAAAACCTTCAAGTCAGCAGAACCTGATCATGTAGATCATATTTACATTAAAAAAAAATAATCTTATACATGACTTAATATGTAAGTGTTCTTTGAAACTGAATTTTGGATTTTCACTAGTTCTAAGCCATAACGATCAAAACAGATATAATGTCTGAGGTATAGCACTCTGTCTGTAGGGATTTAACTTTTTGAATTGCATTACTGAAGCAAATTACTTATTGATTTTGTTATAACTTTGCGATGCATACGTAGTAATAAAGGAGCTCATTTGAATTTGGTGTACGCAGCTGAACTGCGCCACCTTAAGTCTGATTCTTTGTGCTCTGCTGCTGAGTGGAATCAGTTTATTATAAGTGTAAAATGACTGTTACATTTGCAAAGGCCAATTTGCTTAAACCATTCTGCCTTGAAAAGCTGACATGATGGCAAGATTGGCGCTTTACCTGGGGGCAAATAAGGCAGAGTAATCCGAGGTTGTTTATTGATTTGATCCGTTGGAAATCTTATAATCATCGCTAAGAATTGCACAGAATCTTTACTAAAAATTCCCGTTTGTTTGATTTATTTATTTATTTATTTATTTTTGCTTAGCGTGACGTAACATTGCAGAAACGCACGCGGGAAGCTAATTTCAACCCACAGAGATGCAGTTATAACCTGGCCTCGTCTCTCATTAATGCAGTGACAATTTCAATCTGTACTGTAATAGCAACAAAACCTCCACCGGGTGGCGCTGCAACTGTGTAGCTTGACAGTATTTCATTAAAATATGTGCAACTGGCACATTTTACAGTCTTTTAGTTCAACCCCAGACTTCTTCACTCTGCTTGCTTTAGAAGCTTGCGAGCTCACAGGAAAGCATTCGGGAGAGTTTTTGCGAAACCTACATTGTGACTGACTGCGTCCAGTTGATGTACAGCTTTTTTGACTGATGACAGTATATTTTTCGTAGTAAAGGCATTTGAGGAATTGTCCGCTGTTACGTGTTTGTAGAATTTCCACTTTGGGTTGGGTGTCAGATTGAAGCCATCGATTATGATCCAGCTCAAGATGTTTGTGGTTTTGTAAAACATAGCAGCTTCATGCATAAGTTGCGCATGCACTGCAAATCTTAAGTAAGAGGATAAGGGAAATAAACATTTGAATTAGGAGGAGGTGCAAATTAAATGTTATTCTTGTTTGAACTTTGAGCAGATGTCTTTTGGAGAAGGGGGGAAAAAAGTGTTTGTCTGTCCTTAGAGCTGTGCAATAACCCATGCCTGTAATGGATTCTAACTGCCATCCAAAGCACTGTATTTATTTCCTTTTATTAAATCATTTCCTTTTCTCATTTGGTCCTGTTTTGTACATTATTAAAGGGAGGAAAACACGGAACTGGTCCCTCTCCTGTGCAGGAGCATGTAGATGCCCTCCTCTCTCATTTTTAGACTCAATTCAGTAGACAATGGGTGTGTTTGTTCATCGGCGACGCAGACCGGATTCTTTCCTCAACACCCCCTGAACAGACTTTAACTCAGAGTTGATGAATAGGACACATTGTTACGCATTAGCATTGATGGCTTCCACATGAGCTCATGGTGTGTGTGTGTGTGTGTGTTTTTTCTATTTCATGCAACATGGTAACAAATGGGATCAGCTGGGTCATACATAACGAATGACGCCATGGTTTCTCTGACCAGCAGAGGTCAGTGTACCACTGGTAATGTTGAAACAAAGGCACAATGACCATCTGTTCAGTGCACAGGGTCTCATCCTGTGTCTGCTTAATGAGACATTTTAACAGATGTCCTCGTAACTGTAACTATCATTGATCGGTGACGCCTGGACACGTACGACAATAAGGCAACCTAGGAGTTTATGTGAATGATCAAACTTGTGCCTCTTTCAACTTTCTGCTTCTCCTTCGTGCACCTCACCCCCTCCCCTCCGACCTCGTCCACATCAGCAGCAGCTGAGCCAACTTCTTATCTGACTCTTCTGCTTTGCATCGGTCTGAACTGTTTACTCTGCAATTAAAACACAGCCTATAAAAGGCAATGGGGTCTGCCGCCAGATCCTGACGGGGGGGTGGGGGGAGTGGAGAGTGGGGAGTGGGGGGGTGTAGCAGCAGGGAGATGGGTAATAAATCGCTTTGATGCAGACCTGGGGTCTGAAGGCCCAGATTCCTTCGCTGGAGGACTGGAGGAGAGTGAGTTCACCAGGAGACCGCGCCAAGAACGCTCATGATTCATGAGATGTTGCCGCTGATCGTTTGGAGAGCGTGCGGCAGAGTGCGTATTGTGGTCCTGCTTCAGGGAGGCTCATGACGTTTTTGTTTCCCCCCCCCCCCTCCCAGCCCCCCGACGTGTGATTTGTGTAGTCGCTCATTGTTGCGTAAATTGTTATCTTTCATCTACAACAGTGAGACGAGGAGCCGCGCGGCCTGCAGACTGTGTTGTCATCTGCTTCTTGTGATCCAGACTGACTCTGTCATTATTTGAAAGAGCTACTTCAATCAAATGTATACTAAGAAAAGATACATATAAGTTATTCATACTTTTAAACATCTTTTCTCATTACAGGCACAAGCGTCAACGCATTTTATTGAGATGTAATGCATAATTGTGAGAAAGTTTGGAGGGATTCAAAGGTTTTTAAAATGTCGAAATCTGACCTTTATTTAAAAAAGCCACACGAAATCCCATTTGAATTTTGCCTCAAGCCATGTAAAGAACTAAGTAAGTGTGCAGAAGAATAGACCGATGGGACCATAATGGAAATTTTTAGTTATGACTGAAGTAAAACTATAACACACTGTCCTCATTAAAGGTGTAGGTATCATGCTGCAGGGAGGCTTTTTCATCTTTTGCAAGATGCCCAAAGGAGTTAGAAAAATAAAATAAAAAAAACTGCTGGAGTGCAAAAAACCGGGGGTGGAGATTTATTTTCCAGCAGGACAACATCCGTTGACCTAATGCCAGAGCTACACTAGAATGGTTTGTATTAGGATGGTCCAGTCAAAGTTCACATCTTAATCTAATTGAGAATCTCTCACTTAAAAATTTGCTGAGCTAGAGGTATTTTCAGAAAATGTCAACTCGTTGTGCAAAGCTGTTGCAGCTATGATTGTAATAAAAGGTGGTTCTGCACTGTATTGACTCGGTGAGACAGAATACGAAAGCAAGCCACATATTCCAGGCTGTTATTCACGCTTAAGTCTGAAAAACAAGTCCTTTTCTTTCCACTTTGCAATTCCACACTACTTTTGTAATTTAAAATTCCAGAAAATGCAATGTAGTTTGGCAGGTTTATAACAGAAATTTATGTGTAACTTGAATTCATGTGTAACTTGTAAAAGCAGCAAAGTGGCAGGAAGTGGAGGTATGTAGGGTCACATAAAGAAAATTATAAAAAAAAAATGTATATTTTTAAAATGAACAATAATATACTGTACAATAACGGCAAAATTACACTATAAAATAGTGTGCAGTAATCAAAAATGGCAGCCTCTGATCCAAGAAATGTGCAACTGAGTGGGGCAATGGAAAAGAAAATGTTCGAAAATATGTGTGCATATTTGTACATTTAAAATCAAAAGAATACACAGTTTGAACTTAAACTGTGCAAACAACAGGGAGAAGAAATGTTATCTAAAATGAGGAAAGCTGCTCAAATACCACCAGGAGAAATCTTGGGACTCATGTTAGATGTTCTTTCTGAGCTGCAGAGTTTATTCAATGACTCGTGTAGCAGAGGAAGATTTAAGACTTAAAAATCTTTTGATATTCTACAGAAAAAAAAAAAAAAGATTTTAAGATATGAAAGTGTTTTAAAATGAACTCTCCTGTCATTCTGTGTGGTTATTTAAATCAATGAACTCCTGGTCCCTGGCTACTGATGCAAGGCTCAGCTGCACTGTTGCCATATAAGGGCAGCTTGAAATCTTTCCTGTCTCTATTAACCCTGCAAGCTGCTGAATGTCCTGGAGGCTTTCAATTCAATTTAAATCTGATTCAAGATATTCAACATTGTTCTTTACCCATAGATTTACATTTAAGTGAGAGAAATTTTTTTTTTTTTTGTCTTTTGGGACAAAACAGTTTTATGTCAATAAGGATAAATGGATTGAATGACTGGTTATTTTACTATGCATGAAAGTAAATCTCCATCCATCCATCCATTTTCTTGCACCCTTTTTCCCTCAGTGGGGTCGGGAGGGGTGCTGGTATGAAAGTAAATCTTTCCTGTATAGTTAGGATTTACTTTACAGGACATATTTTTTTAAATGTCTGTTCATCCATGCATTTAAAAATGAAAGTTACATTTTAATTTTCTTTGTTCTGAATTCTAAATGCTGGGGACAACTGTGGATATTTTTTAAACAAACCTGGATTTCAATTTCCACCACAGCAACTTTCTTTGATGAAACTCCTAAAACTCTGATCTGGCTTTTTTGTTCTCACTTTTTGCCACCCCCCCCCCCCATCTGGACACTCCTTACAAAATCTTCTAGATGCGCCTTTGTAGATTAAGAAAAGCGGATGAACTGGGGGAAGATGCTCAGAATCCACCCAATAATAGTTAAGAGTCCAGCAGTGGACTCTCCTGGTTAGAAAGGAAAAGTGGGATTGGGGCGGTGACGTTATCCCTGCTGGAAAAGAGGGAGGGAGGAAAGAGGGAGGGAGGGCTGGACTCCATTAATGCGAAGCCTGCTGCCTGGAAAAGTGTTTGGGATACTTCACTTCTTCGGCAAGTTCTTCGTGGGATTTTTCTCTCTTTTTAGCACCCAGTCAAGAATATATACATGATTTAAAGAAGGGGGGCTTGTTCTGTGCCGTGTAGTCGACTCTTTTGGTGTGTTTTCCCCCGTCTTTTTGAAGGTGAGTGTGCACATTTAAATGCTCGACCTCAAAGCTCTCCTCGTTCGCCGCTCGGAAATATGAAAACCTCTTTTCACTTTGCTTACTTTTCACTAAAACCCTACTTTCTTTATTTCCCTGTGAGATTTAAGGGGTTGTTTTGTTTTCTTCTACACTTTAAGTTGAACTTATTTCTTCAGGGACCGACTGAGTGGTTTGTATGTTGCATGCAACAGCAGCCGGGGAGTTGCTGTGCTTACATAATTAACTCCTATTTGTAAGCCAGCCTTTACCGTTAGTTTTAACAGGTGAAACGACACATTGACGTAGATAACAGCTGCCAAAGGTCTGTATTGAAGCTGCTTTCGCGGGAAGATAGCCTTTGTTGTGCCGTGTTTTTATTGACTGGACGGCTGCTTTGAAAAGCCAGGCCACTCCAATAGAGAGCCTCAGATAATGGAGTGACATGTACAGAGACGGTGGCAACGTTTTGGCGGTCACTTTGTTCAACAGGGCATGTTTTATGAACGGGCACCATGAAATTCTAGTCATTCCTTCTATAATAAATTAATGCTTTAGAGTGAGTTATTGAGCACTGAGAGATGTTGAAAACCATGGCTGTGTAGCAGAGCTGGAGAAACTGGGCTACGCTATTGAAGTTGTAGGGAGAGATGCTAAAACATGACTCCTGCCACATTATTTATGGTTTTTATCAATAATAGGACATTTTCTGTATCTTTTTTTTTTCTTCTATAGGTTACATTATTTTCCAACATCATCTGATGTAAGGATAGGATGCTAAAGATGGTTAAAAACCTTTCAAATAAATTAGTCCTTCGCTGGAAACATTTAGAAAAATTCCGCCTTACATTTGAGATTAATTAGTGACAGAAAAAATATGTGTGATGTCTTAGAGAGAACAATTATTTGTACTTCTTAAAAACCTACAGTAAATGTTGAGTATTTCTTTTATTTGATAGTTGGGCTCATAATTTTACCTATATGCTTTTTCTGACTGGAAGTAATATTAACAGAAGGATTTGATTGCTCTAATGCTAATGAAGATTTTTCCAATGCTTGCCAAAAGGCATATAAACATTTTTTTTGGCATGAGATATTTCTCATAAAATGTGAATAAAACCAATACATTTCTTTGATGTTGTATTATGTTTTGAAAGTTTCCAGACCCACCAGAACTCAGTTTATTGATAGAATAAAAAAAATATTTTCAATCTAAATCTGCCTGGCGCATGAATAATTTTGTTCCAAGCTGTAGATTTCTTAAAGTTCATTAACATGTCCAATAACTTTCTAATCTAGCTTTCTAACATGACACAGAGACCAATTTTATGCGTCAGCTTTTCAAAATGAGAAAGATGAAACATTCAAGTCCATTAAGGCAGATATGTGTTGAACTTCACAAGTCAGGAGATTGTTGCTAAAAACTGGCTACCTTGTTAAGCTTGCCTATACCTACAGTAAGAGCAATTTAAGAATGTATTTAACTGGACTGTGACAAACAAGGCTGAACAAAGACCTATTTTAGCTTGCCATCGTATAGTGAGGTAATTATGCAATTTCCAAATCTGTCAATTGCAGCAAAGCTTGGCACCTTGAGGTCAACAAGTCTCTGTACACACATTAGGTGTGGTCAGCTTGTCAGTTAGTTTGGCAGTGATGCCAGCTTGCAAACATTTTTTTCTGTCCCACTATCACAGGCATAAACATAGAGTTTGGTAAACTCTTGGAAATTCAGCAGAAACTTTGTGCTTATAGAGCAAACAGCCCGGGGGCTGGAGGGTTTGGTTGAAAACCCACTATGACATCAGGGTTGTGTTTCCTATGTGCTCCAAAAGATTTCCAGAGCAACAGAAGACATGAGGAGAACAACAAAGCAGCAGCAAAGATTGCTGGTACGGTTGTAGTTGTGTTAATCCTTGATGAAAGATCAGATGCGATAAAAAAAAATGTAACAGACTTTTGGGGGGTGGGAAGGGTCTTTGAATTATCAAATCGGGGATTAAATTTTTTCCCCCCCCAAGACCTTAAATGTGTGTTGTATGTTTTGGCTGTGTTGTTTCACCACCTATTTTTGGTTCTTCTCCAGCAGGATGGCACTGGATGGGATCCGGATGCCCGATGGCTGCTATGCCGACGGGACATGGGAGCTGAAGATGCACGTCACCGACCTCCACAGGGACGTGTCTCTGAGAGTCACTGGGGAAATCCACATCGGTGGAGTTATGCTCAAACTTGTGGAGAAGCTAGGTACATGTACATTTTGTTATGTCTGCAGAAAACTGCACAATGCACACTGATAATTACCTGGCTGATTTTGACATGACTCGTACCACTACATCTTCAAATAGCAGTTTCATTCCATTTGTAATGGAGCAGCTACGAAAAACCTATTCCTTGTTCTGCCTTGCCGTGTGAGAGAGTTATGTGCGTTTCTGAAGCTGGCTTGTGTTATCTATTCACATTTGTTGGGCAGTAAAAGCCTCATTCGAAGTAGGCACCACTCTGAGAAACTAAATTCCATGAAGATTGCAAAAGTACAAAATGTTTCAGAAAACAAGTGTCAGCAGCTGACGTTTTGCATCACCCTGATGACTGGGAGCTTAAAAGAATCTGTTCTGTTGAGATCTGGAGAGGAAATTGTAAAAAGTCGATTGTATGTTTAGGGGTTTTTTGTGACCAAAAAAACCATTCTTTTCTTTTTGATTAAGAAAACTCAAAAACTCTATAGTTTTTCTCAGTCAGGTTTTCTATCAAATCAAAGTTCTGGGACTGTTTTGGTAAAGGTTTTAAATGACAGTAGTGCATATAGCACATCCAAGCTAGTGTCTCTGGAGCTCGGCGCAGCTGAATGTAACATACTGGTTAATGGACTGGAAATGCAGGTGAGCTTGTCTGGTACTATTCTAAACTGGTTCAGATCTTATTTGGCAGACCAGGACTGCTGTATATATAATTTGGGTCTCTCCAAGGCTCCATTTTTGGGGTACTTTTTTTTAATTCAGTATCTGTTGCCATGCATAACGCCCCTTCCCTCTCTTCAGCATGCACAATTCTGTAAGCAGCGATATGTTCTAGAGAAGTTCGGGTGCCCGTGAGCATAAGAGCCCTCTGTTCCACCCACTTGAACACTGGCTCATTTCATGCGGCCTGGAGAAAAGGTCAGCAGCGGTAGCAGCGCGATTTAGGAGTGACAGCTTGTTGTGTGTTGATGGTGCTCAGATGCTCAGAATTCCTCCAGCGCTCCAAGGTTTTTATTCCCTGCCTTTGGGTCCCGTTTTTAGCTCTCCTGTTGGAGCTCCACATAATTGAGGTCTTTGTTCTCTGTGGTCGTCTGTGTTGGGATGCATCTACGCTCAGTGAAGTGCAGTGTTGGATGCGATTCCTGTCATCCCACACACGACAAAGACCCGCCCTTATCCATTATTGTTGTGTTGATGTACTTGGAGCATTTTTTTCGTTGGATAGCCTCCCTCTGGTAAACCATGTGAAGCTCTTTTGTACTTTAGCTAGTCTTGACCTTGCCACATTTAGAAATGCATGATCTATTTGACAGGCGTGATTACAATTTTACTTTAAAAGGTAATGTAGCAGAATAAGTTTATGGATCTTTGCTTAGGCCGCTCATTCATTTCAGAGTTCCTGTATTTCCATTGGCATTGATAACCATTTTGTTGCTCTATAGTCATCTGTCTGAAGTATGATTGAATTCGAGAGACTCCTCTTTACTGAGTAGCAGAACGATGTGCTGCTGTTAAATTTCTCTCCAAGTTTTGGAGAATATTTGTGCAGCTGACACTTGAGTGGAAATATTTCTGCTACTCTGAGTCATAAGGTTGTCATGAATTGTAATCATTAATCCAGCTAAAATATGGATTTAACACAAGGTTGCACATTGCTGGTTAGAGTATACAGATCATGCAGCACATTTTATTCTTAAAACAAGGAGTAGATACGTGTATTTTTGACATTTATTAATCGTTACGAAGTTAGAAGGTTTTCTGTATGAAGACATACAGAAAAGCTGGCCAAATCGTAAGGCTCAGAAGTGGATATCCATAAATTTTGAATTTCTATGTAAAAGCTTGTCACACTAAAATGAAGTATAACCTGGGCTGCTGAGACTGGTATAAAGAGAATGGCAGACTAAATTTGACATTTTAGATTGAAGTTATTGTTTTTCTAGCTAGTGCATTCATGTTGATGTGCTTTTAGTGTTGACGTATTACCAAAAAGACAAGTCTGTTTTTAATATTTAGATCAGTTAATCATATATATTTTTTAGAATTTTCAGAATAAATTGTTTTCTTCCAATCTACTTTGGATGGTGGTTCTGGGTCATTTTGTTGCTCCAATCGCTAACATTTGCCTGTAACGCACCAGTTCCACGTTGTGGAGAAATTGCCTGCGTTCTAAACAACCATCCACAGCCATCGCTAAAACTACAGGCAGACTACAATTCTAAAACGGAGCAGAAAATCAATGTCATCGTTCACAACTTCTCCTGCTGTTCGCTGATTGACCTGGTCAAAAATTGACCAGAAATAAATCTGAGTCAAGGGGATTAAACTCAGACTATGCTGGAAGGGAGAATATTTTTTTCCAAGTGGAATTGCACAGGAAAGCAATAGCCCAGCTAAAATGTAACCTCATTTTAAGCCTAGCTACTTCAAAATTTTCCCATTAATGAGCTTGTACTTTATTAAAAGGCAAGTGTTTCAAGGAGTTATGTTGATGCATGTTTCTAAAAGCGCTCCAATCTAATTTAATTTGACTTTATCGCACATAATAGTCACTGGTAATGCCAGTCAACCTAAAAATGGTCAGTTTTCAGTTGTATCTGTCCTACAAACGGGAACCTTTTTAGCCTCTATTACATCTTTTAACGACTACTGGTTCCATCCAGATGCCAGCTCTGTAAGTTATGTCAGCACAGAGTATGGCATTATATATGTTTATATTTCTCTTTTACTAGAACCACCATTTCTGATTATTCAACTAATTAATGATGTTGGAGTGTAACACTTATGTCAGCTTGGCATAAGATCCTTGCATGACTTTCTGCATATCTCAGACTTATTTTCTGAGATATAGAAAATAACTTTTTATTAAGAACTTTCTTTCTTAAAAGTTTGTTCCTTTAAAAAATAAACTTTCCATTCAGGAATATTTCTGGTCATCAGCCATGTAGTTGGACAACCCCAGTGAGACCTGTTTAACACGAAACTCATCACGTCTTTTCCTGTTACTAGTAACCAGACTGTTCCTCTGAGGTCTCACTGGTCTTATTTATTGCACATCAGTCTCTAAACACTCGTTGGCATGTTAGCTGGGCTTCTATTATGCTATTGTACAGGCATGGGATGCTTTAGAATCCTTTGTTGAACAGTCTAACATAAAAGAACATCCTAGGTTTAATGATTAATGTCTTGTTTCACTCTGTTAAGATTTCTGGTTAATTTGTTTTTGGTGGTTGACATTTTGAGAATATGAACTTGTTTTGGGTACAGGTAAGAGCGGTATTCCCTTTCAGTGTGGTATATTTTTGGGATTATGAGATTTCATCTGTAGGCGTAGGGAACACGCATGTGTTCCCACACGTGAGTGTGGTCGTCTGGCTCGGTGGGCGTGTCTCCTCGACATGCATCCTCCTGCCATCATTCGACCCTTCTTGTGAGCTGCAGGCTCAGATGGCCTTTAATAATGGATTAAATAGACAAATGCCAGGAAGCCACTTAGGTATTGATCACAATGACGGACCCTGCTTCCACTTTCCCCCTGCAAACCTGCAGGAGAGCTGTATTTAAAAGGCAGCCGATTAACCGCCTCTCGGTCCTCGAGTCTGGTAATCCTTTCATCCGTTCGTTGCTTTCCATCATTGGAGCTTTCTTTCAATTTGTTCATGTTATCTAAACGTACAACAATCTGTTTATATGAAAGCTTTTCCATTTAGTAGGGAACATATTGTACAGATTGCTGTGAGCCGCATGAGATTGATTCTGTTTAAAGCAATTAGTTTTTTTGAGTTGGATGGTTTTTAGCTTTGATAATCTGGATAGCAGTGTGTGCTTCTCACATCCAAACTTAGACATGAGTGCTTTTGAAAAAAAAAAAAACTTGAGTCACACTTCCGTTTTTTTGAATCATCAAACAATCTTAATATCAGTGGTTTTATTTATTAAAAGATTATCCAAACCTAACTTGTTTGATGTGAATATAATTATGTCAATTCATGACTTGCATGCAATGAACACTTATTTTGGCTTCAGTTTCACTTACCAAAGAAAGAAAAGATAAAATCACTGCTGACCACAAACAGCTGAATTTATTTGTAGAAAACATCTTGATAACCTTTCACACTCGAAGTAGTTTGTAGATTTAGGAGACAAAAGTGTAACCTTTTTTGGCGGTAGCAAAGCAGTTCAGAAAAATAACATCATTCCAACAGTTAAATATGGTAGTAGTAGTGTGAAGGTTACATTGCTTCATCAAGGGGTTATGCAACAATTTAATTATCAAAGCATATCAGAAAATCCAGCCCTGAATGGCTAAAAAAAATAAAATAAAAAAAGTCAAACTGAACCAAACGTGCTCTCGACTTAAATCCAATTGAGATGCTGTGTCGTAAAACAGGCTGTGAATGCTTGAAAACCTTCCTATGTGGGTGAATTCAAATATCTTTGCAAAGGAGAGGACAAGCATTATTGCTGTGGTAAAACCAGTTACTGGTTATAAGGGACAAATATTTTCTTATAGGCCAAGACTAATTTTTTCCTCCTTCATGAATAAAATCCCCATTTAAGAACTTCAGTTTTCACTTAGGTTATCTTTTTCCCAATACTAGAATTTGTTTACCTTTTTGTCTTCGCTAATTGTAACGGATCAAAGACAGAAAAAAATCTGTAAATAGTCAAATACTTTTTTTCAAAGCACTGTCGCTAAAAAAAGAGAAAATAAAAAAAAGAGAGATGAGTGAGAAGAGAGTAGTGGGCCTGATCTTTCTTTCCTCTTGCCATCTCCCCTCAGTGTGACGTTAGCCATGCTACTACAATTCCATAAAAGTCTTCGATGAAGCAGGAAATGAGCTCCAGGGATTGGCATGTGGCTCTCTGGTGGCTGCCGTCATTGCTGGAGTCTCTGTAGCGCTCTTCATCCTCTTCCCACTTTCTTTGTAAACCCCTCCCTCTTTGCCTCTCTCCCCGTTTTCACCTTCTTTTCCAGTTGCCACTAAAATAGCTGTGTTTTTATGGAAGTATTTCAGACTTGTTTTATGACCAAGAATAACCTGACTTAAAATATAGCAAGATGCTGGTAGAAGATCAGCTGGAAACTCCAAACTAAGCTTTGTTCATTCTTTCATTGTTTCTGACCTGGGTTCATGTACGCTGACTATTCAGTGTTCCAGAAATAGAACTTGAGCAAACTAATTGGTCTGGTGTGTCTCTATAGCGCATGTGGTTGTTTCCAGTGCAAGGCATGCAGGTTTTGGCTGCCGTACCACCGGCCTGCCACATAGAACTTTTCCTACATGGAAAACATAATGTGTGTTTTGCATTTGCTGTGCCCTACATATTCGCTTTGCCAGAAATTAGCAAAATGTATTCATTCTGTACTTGTTTCAGTTTCTTCACAGGAGGTAAAGCTGCCGTACCATTTTGCCAGTATTGCCCTCAGTGTCTTTGCATTTATCCTCCATAGGGATATATTTTAAATGTAATAACGTTTAGAAAGCACATTAAGAAGACATTAAAGGGAATGTGTTTGATGTTTTGCCTTAAAATGCATCCACATGTGTACCTCCGATTAATTTAAATGTTGTGTGCCTCAGGACTTTCCCATACTTTTTACAAAGTAAACTTGGTGTGTGTGGGTGTGTGTAAACTTCTGAATTAGAAAGAAAAAGTAATAAAAATGTCTTCTTTTAGCCTCTATCAAATAAAATTATTCTGTGATTCCTAATTTACTGAAAACAGTAAAACTTTATTATGCTTTAATTGAGGGGAAAATGTCCATCTAAGCAAACAGAGTATTTATTTATTGTCTCATTTCTAGCCTCATGAATACTTCCTTTCTTATGCAATGATTGGCTTGGCTGCTTAGAGCATCCAATCAGATGAATGTATTTCATTTCTAGAAAGCATTTTGCATGTGTGTTTTTTTTTTTTTTTTTTTTTTTTAAAGAACTTTAACATTGCTGACTTTGTTTTGTAAAAGCCCTTTGTCTTCTCAGCCTCTAAAACTGCTAGATAATTTCTGCCCTTTTCCAATTTAACTGTCTGTCTCTCCCATCATTTGTTTGTAATTGAAAAGCTTCTCATAAAACTTCAACAAAAAGCTGCAGGTATGCTTGAGAGCAAGACCTTTTGGAAGCAACCTCACGGGTCAGTTTGAAGGTTGCATCGTTGAATGCAAGCTCATGCTTACCATTGTCCTCACAGACCGCCTCTCACAAAAAAACCCTTTCCAAACCTCTATCAGGTGGTTACATGTTGTTTCATTTGAGCCTGTTGCGTGCCATTTTTGTAAGATTGTCAGAGATGGTCTGGGTGTATTGAATGACACAAAATATTACGGAACCTTAAAAAGCCAAATACTTCAATTTGGGATATTTATGAAAAATATTCTCCCTCTAGATTCTTCTTCTGCTACTACATGTTGAACAGAAGTGAATCTGAAGCATCAGAGTGAAAGGCAGCCCCATACATGTTAATGCCAGAACTGGCATTAACAGGGCCTAAACTTAAACATGGCCATGGCTTCACATTAGTTCTGATTAAACAGTTAATATCTCTACTGAAAAAAAAAACATAATGTCTCTATTAAAAAGGTGATGGCAGAAGAGTCAATAGGAAAGTAAATTTAGCTTTGCGTTTAGCGTGGTTATTGTTTACAGAACATTTTGCTGTATTTCTTCTTTAGTCATATTCTACCATGGATACCCTTTGTGTATGTAAGTCTCACTGTTTTCCTCCTGTTTTTCTGAGCAACGCTTACACTGTGAATGGCAACTTTACCAAATATGCACTAGCTGAAATGACATGGAGCACCTTCGTTCAACAGGAGTTATGTCATTAGTTTTGATAACAGACATTAAGATTAGGGAGAATAGCCAAGGTTTAACGGATTTAATGGATCTCTTAAATCTGAAGGGGTAATGCTCAAAACTACTGTCAATGCACCAGTTACAATTTAACCAGCACATAGCTATAGTTATAGAAAGTAAATTTACAGAATAAGCTTGTTTAAATGCTTGTTTAAATGCATCTCTTTACCTAAACGGCTGTTTTATTGCAGTTTCCTTTTTGCAATGTCAGCCTAACTCTGCTACAGGTTGTGGTGACCACATGGAGATGGTTTTTCTTTGACAATAGATCCAGGTTTCATTAGGAAATGGTTACTGTTTAACACAGGATGCTCAACTTCCTCTTTTTTTTTAAATTTGCCTTCTACCTTCTGTCTAGCTTTCTTTCCCGCCTTCCTGCCCTCTTGCTATGTCAGACATTTTGTAAGGACCTTAGGGAAAGATCGGTCTGAGATATTGATAGTCATATCTTTCCTGAGGATGTAAAGACGCGTCTCATATTTTATTCCCTTTACTGCAGATGTGAACTGTGTTGAGTGGCTTTAGCATTCCTTTTTGTTCCACTAAAGCATGATACAGAGACGTATTCCTATGTATAGGAGTCTCATTGATTGTGACCGTCAAGCTGTTCTAAGTCTGTCGGTTCGAAGTGAGAAATGGTCTGCAAGCTCATGTAATCATCTTGCTGTTTAATCTTTCTGACAGGAAGTAGTTAGCCTAAGTGGTGGTCCTGCCCAGGCTAGAGCTTTCCTGTTTCGGATGCTACAGTGATTGTGCTACTCAGCATTCAGAGTAGATCTGTGGTTTCACGTAAACCATGACCCTGAAGAACTGGAAGCATATTCAGCGTTCCTATGTGAACACAGGTTGACAGAATCAAATCATTTGTTTTTAAGAGCCATTTAATATATTCATACACAACAAGCATACAGAAAGCTTAAGCTGAAGACTCTGTGGGAACTTACCAAGAAACAGGTTTCCTGCACAGTTCAGAAAAGTAGGGAATTCAATTTTAAATATTTTCCAGCCATGGACAAGATTGTAAGGAAGCAAAGCATGAAGGGAAAAATGAGTATTTCTTGGCTTTTTCTGTCCCATTGTCTGAAGTTGTCTTTCTTTCCTTCCAACTGTGCTTACGTCCTTGTCATCCCATCTCCTTCCTCACATTTGTACACGTATTTCCTTCCTCATTCTCCTCCTTGTTTTTTTTCTTACTTTCATTTTATTGTCCTTTATTCATTCTGTCCTTGTGTTATGTCCTTACTTCCATCACTCTGCCCTTCCATCTTGGAGTCCTTCCTTCTCTGGGTTCTTCCACTATTCTGTGAAGATAAAGTGAAAGTCCTAAGCACATTATTTGATGTTTTATTTAACATAAAATCAGACTCGTAACGAGTTTTGTATTTATTGCAACACACCATTAGGTCATTTTGAGGAGAAGGCTGGATGGACAGACATCAGCAGTAGTTTTCCGTTTCTGTTTTACTGAGTGGATTAAAAGCTTCTATTAAGGATTATTATTGTTTATCTTTGACACTTCTTGGTTTCATTGCAGAATCATTTTACTGTTCAATGCTTAATTATTCAAGGAACAGATAATAGTGTCATTATAAACAGTCATTGCTATAGAAATGTACTATTTATGAATCGGCTTCTGAAAAATGCGTAAAAATCTAATCTTTTTTTAATTATTATTTTGCTGTGGAATCAAAGACATTCAGGAATGCTTTGCTCCTCCTGTACATTCCTGTGTTTAAGGATAATTTAGTCAGACGTGGCATCTAAACCATGAACTGCAAAATCCTTTCGTTGGTTCCTTAAGGAATCCACTGCAAATAGCTTTGTCCCGTTCACCTTCCTCTAGTACAAATAGCACAGTAGATTTAGAGCAAGGAAACCTTAAACCTGCTCATTGTTGGTATAACACCACAAACCTTTGTGTCAATAGAGTAAAATGATCTGGAGGGGTTTGTGCAGCTTCCCGGCCCTCATTTCACTCATTTCTAAACCTACCATGGAGTTTGTTTTCACAACCAAGGCACTTGGCAATAATAGAGTGGAACCAGATGTTTTGTCGAATATTTAGGTGTACTAAGGTTTACTAAATCATTTTATTTAGAAGCAGCCGTCCTGAGCTGCATGACGTTTTCCCAGGTTTCCTTTTACCTCTTAGGCCCACCTTGGGGCTTCTTTAACTGTTGCAACAGTATCCTGTTGTCCGTTGCAAAGAGGCTTCAGTGGAGCAGCTCGTCAAAATCCTGAAGAGATATTTAACTGGGTTCCTGTATGGAAGAAAGAACAGATGAATATTGTATATCTTCTCCATTGATCTTATTCCCAGAGTTTCTTTGTAATCTCATTATTTCACCAGGACCCAGAATACTTAATTGTGTAAAGCTGTGCTGGGGTGGAGGACTACTATCCCCACTGCTTTGCTCTGTTGGGATTATGACACAAATGGATACAAAGTATCTGCATCTAAGGAGGCGCCCTGTAGCCCTCCGGCTTTTTGTCTGATTCATCAAAGCCAGAAATGTAGGATTCTAATTCTTTGGACAGGCTGGCCACTCCGACATGTCTGGTTTAGGTTTCAGATACTTTAAAGGACAATCCTTCCTGGCATTTATGCCATCTCAGGCTGAGCCTGTATTTTTATCTTCCATATACTTCTGCATTTGAACAAAATCTTTTCAGCTCTAATAAATGTATTTGATCTCCTCATCTGAGCCTAACTTCTACCATTTGCCAGTCTCTGATGGAAACCGTTAGTGCTTCCATGTTGTTACAGAGAATTTGTTTTAACAAGACGTCTGCAGTAACGCAGAAGTACTTGTATATCATGTTTAAACAGCCAAAGTTGCAAAGGAAACAAAAGTCGAGAAGAGGAGTTTACATCATATTTATCCATGTGCCTTTCAGACATTAGCTCTGCTCATGTTGCGTCATTATTTTTAAGAAACCACAAATAAAATGTAAAATGTAAACCTACAGCTGCAATGTCTCAAAATCCATGCTTTGCAAAATAAAAACAAAAGTTTAACCTTTTAAAACTGGAATAAAGAACATTAGTAGATTAACGTTTTACAATAGGCAAAACGGTGATTAACAAAAAGTTTTAATACTCCATTCATTGAATTTGGGTTGTTTGTGTAATGACAAAACCTTATGTCCTGAGAAAGACATTACCTTGATTTTGGCTGGTTTGTGGTTGCGTGTGAGACACAGAGGTAGCATTAGTAGTGGTAGCAGGAATAGGCGGGGTATCAAAGCACTACAATCAATAACATATGAGAATTTTCCCTGACTCCCTTTCAAGCTCTGTGTGCATTGCATATTTAATTTATGTGAGAAATGCTTAGTTTGATAGACTCTTGGCAGAGAACTGAGCTGTTATATAAGCAGAAGCCTGGAAACAAGTTCAGATATCCTCCTTCAGTTCAACCTTATCAATAAAAACCACTTCAGCATTACAGCATTGCCGGATTTAACTACTTGCTTTAAATTTATGTAGATTTATGGGATAAATTTAAGTAGAATTTTAAGATTCTGTATGCATTAACATTAAAAAAATATTTGGAGACATTTGTTGAAAGTATTCACAGGGCTTAAGTTTTTTATTTTTATTTTTTTCAAATTTTATGTCATGGCCTTATTCCAAATTGGATCAAATTCATCTCATTCCTCAAACATCTATGCACAAATACCCCATTATGACAAAATAGAAAGATGCTTGAGACTTTTGCAATTAAAAGAAAAAAACGAACAAACAAACAAACCAAGAAATAACATTTTGTAGTTTGTCGATCGACCTTTGGTAGCAATCACAGTCTGAAGCCTTTTTAAAGGCCAAGCTCGCCTGTTTTTAGGCAGTTTTACCCCTTCTTTGTTGCAGAACTTCTGAAGCTCCATGAAGTTGTATGGGAGACGTCTGTCTGGCCATTTTCAGATCTCTCCAGATATGGCTTATTGAATTCAAGCTTGGAATCTTGCCTGGCCACTTCAGGACATTTTGTTCTGCAAAAATTTTTGCAAAAATCTCAATTTGTTTTCACATTGTCATAAAAGGATATTTTTGTTTAGAATTTGGAAGAAAAAGAACATTTAGAAAAAGTGAAGTGCTGTAAATGCATTATGGATAATGTATTCAGTATCTCCAACTTAAGAACAATGCTCTCCTAATCTTTATTGTAGAGTTTTCTGTCCAGTCTGTGTTCTTGTGAATGTGCTAGGTTAATTCTAACAAACCTTGCTCTTCGTCTTTGTTGTGTTTGAAAACAAGTCATCACACTGCAGCCCCTGTGGCGTCAGACAGTAGTCGCCTTGGAAACGGCATGACTAGTCTTACCCGGTCGTAATGTTATCAACTGATGGCTGAAAGTGACACGGCCTTTCAGTGCACGAACATGTTTTTAGTGATGACTGACGTATTGGTTGCACTGGCTGATGGGGGTTAAAAAGCCTCACAAAAGCTACACACACAGTCCCTTTAAATCATTTTATGAGGGTGGCTTTGGCTGCCAGCTGATGTCTACTGCGAAACACTGGGAAAAAAAATTAGCTACATCATGTCACTGAGTTCACTCTCCACAATCTCCCCTTTAAAGCTGCAAGACAACACTTCTTTTTGTGCTTAAACCTTATGTTTTTAGATTTAGTTTTGATTTCAGCCTGCAGTAGCGCTGACGGTAATAAATATTTTCTTGATTCACTTTTTAAAATCTTTTTATTTATTTATTTATTTTTTTAGTTTTTCTACAAGAAGGTTTTGCATTTATTGCATACCACAAAAAAAGCCTTTATCCACATCTGATATGTTCATCTCTTGCAGAGCATGTGGCTCTTGGAAAAAATTAAGAGCCACACATTACCTGAATTTGGTTCTACTCTTGCTTGAAAAACTGCAGACGGTGGGTTGCTCGTGTCGTAGGACCAGGGAGATGCAGGCTTTCAGCTGCAATGTTGGATGAGTTGGAAATCTTAATTTATTTCAATATGGATCTGGAGTTTTTCCACATTTTAAAATCTTATGTATTTGACTGTTTTGGGTTAGAATGTGATCAGGAATGGAAATACTGGGATGTCATGCACTGGCAAGTAAAAGGATATAACCATTACTTTAGCGTAACTTCCACATCATTGGCAGAAGCTGCAAAAAGAATCCATGCTATGTCAACATAGCTTGGAATAACGTGGATAACCTGGTTAATATGACATAGCAGACGGCACCTTATTGGTTGTGAAACAGTTGGTAAGTTTTATTCTTCCTTAGTTAATTTGAATTATTTCCAATAAATTGAAGGTGTGGTCTAACATCAGTTTTAACCTTGAATGTCCTTGCTGCTTTACCACCTGCTTTATCATATTGCTGTTGCTCCTCCCCGTCTGTAGCTCATCCTGCTCACCCATCGTTTTCATGCCCTTTTACTCATCCCCTTCATCATCCCTTTACCCTGGCCCTCCCCCATACAGACAGGCGTTCATAAACAAAGCAGCCTCCCAATGTAAACAAAAAGATATTCAGAGCAGAAGACAAGATATGGAGGGAGTATGTAGAGGAGAGCAAATCCCAAAGAAAGCCCTTCAGACTGAGTACTTTTGTACCTGCTCAGAAACATTTCATGGTTTTTAGCTTTCCTCCTCTTGATAGATCAAGCCTTTGGGGAAGTGATTTGGCTTTTTTTTCTTTAACTTGCATCTCTGCTCATGGCAACTTATGCATAAATCAGATTAAGAAATTATGGTGCTGAATGTGAAGTACTTATTTTGCTAGAATTTATTAATTAATTAAGCCCATTAAAGCCCAGACACACTCATGCACAGCACACTTGGAGCTAATATAGTTAATGGGATAATAAAAACGGCACACACACACACACATGCACACGCACATAACATATATTCTCTGTATCATTTGTCATGTCATGTGGAGGTCATAAAACATTTCTCATTCTGATTCCCCTTCCCTCTCAGTCCATGTGCACGGATCAGGAGCTGTGGGTCTACATTTAATGCACCCAATTACTTAGGCCCCCCAATCCTCTGGCTGCTGCATTACGTCAGGCTTGGCAAGCTATATTTTTAGCTGTAAGACGCCATTGGCCTTCTCTTCCTCTCTGTGTGGATTGAGTTACCCTGTTATTGCTGAAGGGGACCAATAGAAGGCTGCCCAAGCTGCCTTTGTCCAATCACAACTCATCGAACCACTGCATAATGACTCTCATAGGGATAGGGCAGAAGGCCATGTTCACTGTGGGCTCAGCAGTGGGCGGCTATAAGGAAATGAAGAAGCAGAGTCTCTAGGGAGTGTGTTAAGAGTGTCTAAGACTAGCCAAGTCGATGTATTCAGGAATGCATGAATATAAGAGCATTTCTATAGGATGAGTGTGGTGCAAACCTTAGTGCCAAATGTTATGGTTGGCTGCTCCCAGACACCAGAAATTACAAGGTTGTCTGAGGGGAAAAACTGAGCAGTTATGAAAATACATTCAGGATTATTTTCAGGTTTTCTCTCCATAGTCCCCCTCATTAGTTCTGCCTTTAATAGCTGCACCAAACTTGAGGGCAAAGTTATGCTGATGGTAGCAATGAAGCCGTTTTCTGCACAGCTGAGGCATCAGAATGAAGCGGTGACAGCTTGACCCCATGCTGTTGGAGCAACTTGCACAAGGACTCGGAAAGCTTGGAATGTTTTTACTCGGCCTCCAAGTGTTTGCCTGTTGGAGTAAACAGCATACAAGCCAGCAGCTTTACAAACAACCAACCCCTCTCCAAGATGGTCCTCAAAGCTTTGAGATGCTGATGGGGGTCCCCCCAGTTCTCATACCCCCTCCCACCCTCCATTTTAAACATTATTGTAAATCCTTCCTCTGCTCAGTTTGCTTTTCCCTCATCACAGCAGCCATGTTTCCTTGGTCTAAACAGACATTCTGGTGTTTTCACTCAGACACCCACTAATCCCATTCATTCAACTCTCAGACAAAATCAGCAAGCGTGCCAGTAATGCATGTATTTGCCCCCATGTAAAGTAAAGGTCAGGGAAAACAACAGCCGCACTCTGAAATAACACGGCCACGTCGGGTTTCGGACGTCATGGCAACAAGCTGTTTACCTGACGGGTGCATTGGGGATTGGGCACAAAACAACATCAAACATCGTGTTTATTTGTCTGTAAACTGTTGCTCTTGTTGAAGAAGTGAAGAACTATTATGTTCTTGCCTATGCCCTATGAGTGGATTATATATGAATGGGACGTACTACATTGTTCTATTTATTTTCTTAAGGTGTACAAATAAATTTTTTTGGCACACCTGTTAGATTTGTGTAAAATTTACACAAATGTTAGGGAAAGATGTTAAAATTAAAATGAACATGATCTCTGACTGAGAGTCCAACATTTAATTTGAGAACATTGATTCACTGGGGTAAATAAATTGTATTTTCCGTAAAATCCCTAGAGTCACCATTGGTTTTCTGTAAATGCCATACAAGTTTTCTACGGGATATGGGTGTCCAGAATGAGAACGCTCATTTAAAATCTTCTGGTATTTCAAAGTTCATATTGGTGCATAAGGTTCCTTTGGAAGAGAAAGAGGCCCACAGCACCACAGATCCTCCACCACACCGAACAGCTGGCATGAGATGCTCTTCCACATATACATGTACAAAAACCCTGATCTCAGTCCCATCTGACCAACTCGTATTGCTACAGACAAGAGACGGAGAACTACACATTTCCTTTTGCTGTAGGACAGAAAATGTTTTTTTTTTTTTCTTGCATCACTTCTAAGTAACCAGAATGTAGACGTAATAGTAATGTTTGTTGTAGAGGCTCTGTGAAACTAATATAAGTCTTTGTTGTTTATTCTTTACTCTCCCTTGCCATTCAAGCTCGCTGTGTGTGGTAACACGATGTACAGCTTAGTGGGAAGAAAATACAGACCTCTAGTGTGCTTTGGATACCCTAGGAAAACAGAAAATAATACATTTCTAATAAACTGAGGAACAATAATTGAAGAGAGGCTTGATTTTGAAGGAGTCTTTCCTTTAAAAATGATTTTGCTTTCTTTTGCATAAATCTCAAGGAAATGCAAGACATTAATAAATGTATAGCTTTTTGGTTACATTTTACTTTGAAGGGATTTTGAAAGTCCTGAGCTTACGGCTGTACTGCTTGAATAGAAACCATGCGATGTTGAAAACAGATGCTGCGCGCTCCCTTAAAATCCCTGCGGCTTTTACCTCCACCTTGAAGTCAGACACGTAGACCATGAGACCACAGGCCTGTCGTTATTGTGCTGAGCTCCTCCTGAGCAAAAGCCTAGGAGCTGTGTGGGGTTTTGGGTGCCTTGTGTTTGTTTTAAAAGGGATCACAGTGTGACTTGGGAATAAAGGAGGTATGAACCCGATATTCCCACAGTGTCACTCAAACAGCCACATCTTTCACACGCTCCTCTCACCCTTTACACTCTGACTTTGCTGCCCCTTTTATAAGCTTTTTCAGTAACCCTTTTACAGTGTCCTTCCCAATTATGACCCGTTTCCTTGAAGGAGCATATTTGATGATCTTAAGTAGCTACAGATGCAAATTGGCTTTTCTTTTTTTCCTTTTTTAGTCTCAAAGTAAACAATATGGATTTATTTGTTAGTCAACTCTTTTTACTGTAAACGTTCTAAGCGTTTTCATCTCCGTTTCCTCCATATTTTAGATGTGAAGAAGGACTGGTCAGACCATGCCCTGTGGTGGGAAAAGAAGAAGACATGGCTGTTGAAAACCCACTGGACGTTGGACAAGTACGGCATCCAGGCTGACGCCAGGCTGCTCTTCACGCCGCAGCACAAACTGCTGCGCCTGCAGCTTCCCAACATGAAGCACATGAAGGTCAAGGTGAACTTCTCAGACCGGGTCTTCAAGGCTGTGTCGGACATCTGCAAGACTTTCAGTGAGTGAAACCGTCTGCTCTGTTTTTTTTTTTTTTTTTTACGACATCGGATTGTTTGGCGTGTTTAAGGATATGCTGAAGGCACACACCCTCCTGAACTGAAAACTTCCTCTGGTGATGGTATTTTTGGAAATATTCTACGTTGAGCTTTGATAATCACACCCTTCCTGTTGCTCTGTTTTTATGTAGTAATTTCTTGTGTTTATCAAACACTCTCTCCTCTTTGCACGCCCCTCTGTATGACGTTATGTCCTTGAACTCAGGTTTGTAGCTACCTCAGATTAATGTTTAGTATACAAAGATTATCAATCTGTGTTAGGCTTACAGAAAACACTGGAAGAAAACATGACTGCTCATGTTAATGCTCCCTCTGTGGATTTCTCATACCCCTGGCTCCACTATGTTCCACTATGACAGGTCAGAGGTCACATTCTGGATCCCATCGAGCCCTTACCTAAAAAAAACTCAGTGTTTTCCAGAAGGCCTCTTTACACCAATGTCATCCATGTTTCGCTGCCTTGGAGAACATGTATTGCTTTGCAAACATATTCATAAACATTTTGACACTTTTTCACTTTACAAGCAAAAATTTGGCTGATTATAATTGGGATTTTATCCGATAGTACACAATGCACACATAATATTGGATCGACTGCAAACATTGTCACTATCTACTACTTCAAAACACAGTTACTTACTCTTGCAGGTCAAGCAAGGAGAGCATTAATCAAACTGCTAAAACATGGTTACTTTGGAATAGCTACAGAGATGCATAGATAAGGTGGAAGAATCGGTTGACAGGATAACTTTTGTGCCCTAAGCTCCAAAGACATTTGCTGTTGTGCCATCAAAAAATGTAAAACAATCTAAAGAATACGTATGAAGGATTCATGGATATGATCAAAACACACATCTTTGTCCCAGTACTGTTTTGAGCCAGATATCAGAGACTCGAGCAGCAGCTTTTCTCCTTTTTGAATGTTTTCAACAGCAGCAAATGTTCTTGTTTTTAATTTAAACTACATAGTTGTTTTTATTGGGCTTAAATCGAACAGCTGTTTTTGAAGCCTGCTGATGGGTACAGAATAAAAGCTTTTCTTTGAGTCAGGCATTAAAAAATGTTTTAGCTTCACAGAGATTGAAGGCAGATAGCTTTTGGCTGACTTTGTATGTGTCAGGATATTGTTTGCTGACTCTAAATGCTCCCTTTAACATCACTTTTCTTTATTGGTCATTAGTAAGAGACAATTTTGCGCTGTAGTTTTATGACAGCTGACTTGGCTTAATTTACAGCAACATTCATGTCTGGGTATGTTGTTTTTTTGAGGGAACTCTTAGCTTAACAGTTTCCTGAACATTTCTGCTGAGCTGCGAAGGATAGAGAATCAGAAGGAACAGGAAGAGACGAGGTCTGTCCAGCCTGGCTTCACTCCAGACAGCAGAAAAGGAGGGATTCCTCATGTATTGAAGACATGACCACATTTGTTTTCTGATAACAACAGGTTATCAGTTGTTGCACTTCTAACACTGATACGTTTATTTGATTTTGCTGTTTTATGTGGTCAGCTGGTTGCACAGAAGCTCAGCCCTTTAGTGTTGTTGACAGTCGATTTTTTCATCATACCAAAAAGGTTGGTATCCAAGCTTTTCGTCGTTGTCATACAATCGTTTTTATAATTAATATCTAATACTGCACAGGAGCAACATGCAGAAAATTAACTAAACACTCCAAGTTAAGTGGAAATCAAAATATGACTGTTGTAGGAGGTTGTCTTATGACTTAGACAAAGTCCATCTGGGTTGACACATTGAGGGAAAAATGTAGCTAAAGGTTGATGTACTGTAATACACTGCAATGAAAATAACTTCGCACCACTCCTATTTTTGACCACTATTGCTATTTGGCTGCTCTCACATCCTGTTCTGTGTTGCTAAGTTGATAGTGAATGGATGACTTTAGGGAATTTTCTGCTTATAAGATGATGTGTGCTTTTTGTTTTAGTCAACAGTAATGAGAATTCTCATGAACCCTGGTTAAAGTGCTAGAGAGCCCATAATAATGTTCTGATAAAAACATTTCCAGTTTGTGTTGGTGTGCATCATGTTTGCCTTCCTCCACCATGAGGATTTATTTACTTTCCAACATCTAACCAACACTTTGCTATGGGTTTTGTGATGTTAAAAAGCCTCCTTTCTGCAGGGTAACAGGAGTCAGGTTTCTCCACTTAATTATGACATTTAGTCATTCATTACAGCAGTAAGCAGAGACACAAAAGCAGGATTTTATATGTACTAACTCATTTTACAGTTCATAGATCAGCTCTTCTCAGAGGCCGTAGTTGCCAACCAGAAAAAAGATGCTCTTTATCTGGGTGGAGGATGATTTTGCCTAAATTTCATTTCCAGTATCCTGGTGTTCACAAGTGATCGTAGGATGGAGCTTGAATTTGATTGAAAGAGCTGGGTTATGTTCCCAGTTAACCAATCTGTTTATGTAACAATCCTCACTTTTGGCCATTAAATATTTATCATGACCAATAGATTTAGAACGTATGAAATGAGCTTCCTCCTGCAGATTAGGCACTGCTTAGTGAAGCTGAACGGAGACAGCTGAATCGGTATGAGTATCTCATCAGGATACCTTCTGGATGCCTCCTTGTGGAGGTTATCCAATAGGGGGACTCCGGGGCAGACTCATAACCAGCTGTGGGGAGTGTACAGTATTTCTCTTCTGGAAACCCCTAGAATGAGTTGGTCTCTCTGGTGGGAAGGAAGAATGCGTTTCCCTCCTGGACCAATAACCTCTGACCTGGTGTCTGGGTAAGGGATGTACAACGAACAGATGAATTAATAAATCTCCGTGGATTCAGATGAGTGTGGAAACAAAGGCTTAAGGCAGCACTTTTGTATCGGGACTATGACTTTGATGGTCTTTTTCAGTAAAGTTTCTGATAAGTTATTTTGATACGTTTGGGCTGTTGCTTTGTTGTTTAGCTCCAGCAGATTTATGGCCCATCAAGCTGCGGGCTACTTATCTTGGCCTAAATGTACTGGCCAGTGTTGTTTATAATATAAAACAACTGTGGTTTGACTTAACTCTGACTCCTAAATCAAAAGTGTCTTCTTATTTGCTACACTTTAGGGCTTGTCTGATAGATAAAGCAAGCTGTTTTTACGAATGAGCTCTTGTCATACTGTAAAGCCTTAATTTTTGTCTTCATGGATGTCCATGTAGGGTTTGCACCTTTTTATTCTATAAATTCTGGTGTTGTAAAATTAGACTGTGACAAAGTTTCTGTTTTTTTGTGGCGGGTATTACTCACTGAACTGAATCATCTGTTCCAAGGAGAAGATCTTTCACATCCAGCTGGCTCCCTGTCAGCCCAGCTCCTCTGACCTCAGGCCTGGTTGCTGTCAGAAGTCTGTAGGATCAGAGATAGGGGACTTGTTGTTCCTGGGCCATTTCTGCTGACACAAAAGTGACAAACATTTGTCAAAAAAAAATCTCATTAGTCACATCTCCTCCATACAAGATCATCCCAGGATATGTGGCGAGTGTAGAAGAACTGATTTCCCTTAGATGAAGTCTTAAACCAACACAATGGCATACAGTTAGACCACTGACTATGTCAGTAAAAATCGAGTGTTTTCCAATGTCTAAAAATATTTACTTGATTCTTCCATGCTCCTTTAGCTATATCACCGCTTTATTTCTATGCGGTTTCACAAAAGAAAATTATATTGTGACTTTCACTCTATTATGCTGTTTCCTGGTAATTCTACCTTTTATAGAAGTGGGATGTAGAATAAAGCAATGCAGATGTCTCGTCTGAGATGTTTGAGCATCTATGTGCTCATATTTAAAGAATTTTAGATGAATATTTTGCATGGTCTTTAAAGGAAATTCTGTCATTAGAATAATAACAAAAACACAATGCAGTGGACCCAAACCCAATGGAGTTTGGGGCCCACAATCACTTGCAAATGTCTGAATATTTGAGACCTCTCTAAAGAAACGAATCTGTGATTACTGAACTGTGAATTGGTGGGGGTCCAATGCAATGACAAAAAAAAAAACAATAATATAATTTTGTAACATAAATTACCTCGTGAGTCATTTGCGTGTTGGAACCGAATACAAGCTTTGCACTGTTTGCCTGGAAATGGTGGGTGCTTCTCTCTGTTGGAGCAGATGACAAACTGTTAAAGTTGAGGTATGTCAGAGTAGGGAGATTTATTCCTGAGATTTATGAGGAATCACTGAAGTGCTGCATCTCTTTAAAATAAGATGCTTAAAAGGTCATAATGTAAGAGACAACATGATGTAATACCATTCACAGTGGAGAAACTGGTAAATCCTGAGACCTAATCACTGTTCAGAAGTATGAAAGGGCAGAACTGCTGCTAGTGGAGGGAAAAATTTATGATACTTAATGGTGATCTGAGGGGGCACAGAACGTGTTGGTACAACATTTCCAAATCAAGTCACTTCCATAACAGGAAGAGATGGAAAGCTTCTCGCTCTCCTTTGTAGCAGCCAGAATAAACTGACGTGCCTCCCTAGAAAATACCATTTCCTTTTTAAACAGATTCTTACAGCTTTTACGTCTTTCCTGTTATTTAAACACCTAACTGAAACTGAAAATAACCAACTATTCCCTCAGTAACACCTTCCACACTAAAGAGCGTGTTAGCGCAAGCTTATTTCTGCTATGTCCACTAATTGTTAAAACAACCTTCATGTTTGTTACCAACCAGCAGGACATACACGTTTCATTTTGTCCTGTAATCTGGATGTATAATTCAAGAGATTTGACCAAGTTTTAGATTTATAAAAAAAATAAACATTAAGGTCTGAGCTGAACAACACAGACAAGGGTTACAATATAACCCATGATACAACAAATTAAAGACATATCTTCAGTTTCATCAGATACACAATATTACAAAATGTCTCTTGTGTGAATCAGAAAATTTTTCATTATGTGTGTACGAGCTAAACTCTTAAAACGACAGTGTAGTAAAATACCACATGCTTCTGCTATGCCTCAGCTAGACGCATGTCCTGTCCAAGTATTCACAGTCTGAAACACGTCACACAGTGCATGTGTTTGTGTGTCAACCAGCCCCTTCACATAGTTCAGTCAGGTTAAAGCTCAGCAGCACGCTAGGAGCTCACATGGCTGTATAAGGGCAGAGGGACTGCTCCAGTGCTGCAACAGTACGAGAATGAGGGAGGAGGGAGACGGGGAGAGAGGACCAACTCCCATCTGGTAGTTCTTAAAACTCCTGGAATGCTTTTGCTTTAGTTACACAAGCCAAACAAGCTTCTCACCAAGTCAAGATGTTCCCCTCGAGCCTCCTGGCCGCGCTCTCCTCAACACCTCCAGCGACCTCCTCAATCAGTCTGCCACAGTTGTTAAAGCCTTCATCTGTGGAGGGTTTTTTTCTTTATGTCTGTGGAAATGAGATGACGATCAGCTGTGTACGAAGACGAATTAAAAATAATTAGAAATGTCTTTCTAATATTGACGTACTCTTTGATTTATAAGGAATCTGCGAGGAAAGCCAAATCCAGCTGAGTCCAGATGTGCTCCCTCTGAGTTTGGCCCATCTGTTTTAATGCTGACACTTTCTGGCTCCTTCACCTCCTTCGTCAGAATCGTCCTATCAAAGCTGCTGCTGAATGTTGGCTTTCTGCTTCAAGGGATGGAGAGAAAATAAGAGAAGCCCGGACCGCTGCTTGAGTCCGTCTACTCTGCATGGTGTCAGCTTCTTGCACTCTCTTTTTCATTATTCAAATTAATAGGAAGCTTCTTGGGTAAAAGATGTAATTCCTTCAAATTTACCATCAGCACCAACTGAATTCATCTTTGATGTGTTTCTGCTAAGGAGGAGTAAGGCTGTGGCTCCCATAGCTCAATTGGTGATTACAGTAAAGCGAGATTTTTGGGAGCCATGAGAAAAAGGATTTTCAATTTTCCACACCATGTGTGTACAGCTGTTTGCAGTTCTACCCATCTACCCCCTCCTGCTCCTCCTTCTTTCTGTCTTTCACACTTTATGTTGACTCGGCATCCCTGTTTTCCGGTCTTTTGTGGCTTCATGGTATTGTTTCTGGTCCCTAGGAGAAGCCAGGTGGTTTATTTAAGGCCTATAGTTGAGAAAGCACTAATTACTGTTTGTTCATGTTGACAGGGGCCATTTACTGGTATCAAGGTATACAACGGTTTCAGAGGGTCCCATCAAAATTCCTAAACACTTGTTGTGAGCTTAAGCGTCTTATTATTAACATAAACGTTAGGCGTGAAGGGCTAACCAAATATATTATTAGCATGTAGAGTGTGAATACATGTCACTAATCACAAAAAAGAGCCTTTTTGTCTTAAAGATTTAAAAGTAGTTGGTGAACAATCCTGCAGACTGCATTCCAAAATATTGGAAAGCAAGATCTCGGATGCCTCTCGGTGTACATGGCGTCTAGACCATGTAAAAGCATCAGGTTAGCTGATATGCTATATGTGCAGTAGTATGTGCATAACGGTGGAGCAGTTGAAGCTTATTAGAGCAAAACTGCATAGGGACTTTTTTGTTATTTAAAATGAATTCACAAATGAAGTGGAGGCAATATTTCAAATATTAATGGTGAGAAATAGAAGACAAAGTCTAAAAGCAGTGACTTGGAGTACCTAATATGCAAGGTTATAAAAGAATGGATTAATGTTTCGAGATTTTCCTCAGACAAAATAGGCTCTTTAATAACTGCATCAAATGCAACCAGCAGTTATCTGTAAAAAGAAAAAAAAAGTTCCAGCTTTGCACAAGTAGATTGTCTGACTAAACAGCAGATAACATTTGTAACATCAGTGTTACATTATAACAACACTATCGGAAAATGGTAGAGTGTACTTTGCAATGTTTAATTGAAAATACATCCAACTTTTCTTTTTTTTTTTTTTTCTCCATTCATCAAAACTAAGTTAACGCTGAGTATTCCTTAGTATGGTTTATCTTTACTGCAGTACATATAATTATTTCATTCCTGTTTTGGAAACAGACCTGGTATTTTCACCCAGCATTATCTGATCAAAATAATGTGTCAAATCTCACAACAGCCTGTAACAAGTTGATGTTTCCTTGCAGTATCAAAATCTGTCCCCCTTTTGTCAAGTTTTGTTTGGCTTCTTTATTTTTATTTTTATACCACATCGAAAAACCTTTGCTTCCCATTTCTGTGTCTTCCACCTTAGATATCCGCCACCCAGAGGAGTTGTCTCTACTGCGCAAACCTCGTGACCCCAAGAAGAAAAAGAAAAAGTTGGAGGAGGCAGAAGAGGACAGTCTGGAGCTGGAAGGTCCCTTGTTGACTCCTGGATCTGGTGAGGCACAGACAGCTTTTGTATTTCTGTCTACATTAAAATAATCTTTGTTACACTGACACTGTCCTGAAGCAGCAGGTTGAACAGCAGGTTCTGCTGGCTCGCATGGAGCATCTTCCTTTCTTTTTGTTTGTGCTTGACTACACCTGTGGTTGAGAAACCACTGAGATAACTCCACACTGCTGTTTCTTGTGACCAAATGTGAATGTGCAAATTGGAGGCCTGCAAGGGATTGACAGCCATGGCTCCCAATTCTTCAGCAGGGAGGACAAGAATGGTTGAGATTCCACACATAGCTGGTCACGCTGCCATTTTAAGCCCAAACCAGGGAAGAGGAGTGCAGTTATTATAACCCTCCTCCTCCTTCTCTTTGTACTGTGTGATGGAGAGTTGCAACCACATGAGCAAGGAGGAGCAGAACAAAACAGGCTGGGTCACTGTCACTGATTTATGGGACAGAGTAAATGAGTCTACTTAACTGTTGCTCCATTTCCACTGCTGTTCTTTTTATTCTTTCTGTAGAAAAGCTTTTTTAAAATGCTTATGTCAAATTAGAATTAATCCCAGAAAACGCAAAAAGGAACCACCTCATAATAGCAGAGATGATCACACCCAAAGTCGCATCATTGCATAACATGGGTGTGTGACATTCAAGATGTACTTATTTCCCAGTGGGTGCGTGTGGTCACACTACGAGGCGGAGCCGAGCTTCAACAAACGCGTGCAAAATCTGCTTGTTGTCATTGGTTTCCTTGTCTGCTCTGTGTGCTTCCTGCGGGGCCTCCCTTTCAAATCACAAGCTGCAGTCTAAGGCTTTATTTCGTGGTCAGATCGTAGGATGTTCTGTCCCTTGAGGGGAGGAGGTGGCCGCGTAGTCCAGGTCTCCTGATCAAAATCACAAGGCTTTGCAGAGAGGCAGCGATGCAATCTGAGTGTGCTCTTTTCCCCTTTCCACCCCTCTATCAGTGGGACTCGTCACATGCGGTGCTGCTGTTAATCAGTCAGTCAATAAACTGAAAAGGATTAACAGCGATTTGTGAATGATTTATGCTTCTTCCTTTTTTAAAGCAAAAAATATATGGAAATAAGAAATTACACCATTCATTTAATTTGTTTCTTATTCCATTTTACAACAGATTATCAAAATTAAATGTGCATAGGTATTCCAGTCGTAGAAGTAAATTATAAAATAATAAAATTGAGAGACAATCTTAACATTATAAGAAAAGAAATCGCTGATTATATAAACGAAGCTAAAAGTTTAGACAATTGTCTTGTTGTTTGTCGTGCTTATGACACAAACTGAGACTTGTTCCCACAGTTTTCTCCTAAATTGGCAAAAACTCTAACTAGGGCTGTACACCAGACATGCACCAGAATTTTATTTCTCAAACTCTGATTTCTGTTTGAGAAATCAGCGAGAATTTTCAAGCACACTCTAATACGTCTGCCGGAGGATGACAGTTTGAACATTTTGATGTCTCAGCAGTTTTGTAAAGAGGAGAACTTGATCCTAAGTTGACCACATTGGATAATATGAAGGTTCTTTCAAGCTGCAGTGGAGTAGAAGACAGCCAGGCTTCAGCATACGTTTATTAAGCCTGCTAGAGTAAGGGAGAGTGAGACTTCAGCAGATAACAGCAAGGCTGTGCATATTACAGCAAGGTTTCTCCTTATTTTATCTTGTGCTATTAATCTCTGTCTATAATAAATACTGCCTATATATCTAAATCTTGGATTTGAAAATTTTGGCAGACTTTGGAAAACTTTACTCGAAGCAGATATCAGAATTGGACCATAAATCAGAAAATTGTTCCTTAACTGTACACTCAGGATACGTGGTCATTTTGACCACTACCTTGTCTGCATTTGCAGTCACTGTTGCTGTGTTGAATGATTATGCATACATGGAGGGAACCATGTTAGTTGTGCCCAACCCATCTCCTTCTAAAAATGGGACAAACTGACTCATTCGCCCTGGCACTGTCTCCGGAAATGCCACATAGTCTCACTTTAATATTCTTCATCTTTTGTCTTTTCTCCCATTTTTTTTCTGTTTCCTCTTTCCTTAAACAGTTTGAAGCATCCTGAATCTATCCTACTAATTTTGTTTCTTACTATTCCTCTCCTTTTTCCTTCACTTTTTCCTGTCTTTCCTTTTCCTACTTTCTTTCTCACACCAGCCTCTGAGATCATTTTCATCGGACCAGTGAAAGGTAAGCTTTTCCTTCGTCTTCTGTCCCGTGTTTTCTGCACTGCTTCCTTATCCTTCTCCCCCTTCCGTCGGCGCGTTAGACCTCATCCGTAGGCTGAAGGCCGGCAGTAGAGTCACCTGACTTCTCTTCAAGAGAGAGTCACCTGACATTAGTAGTCTCATGATACAAACTTATGCATCCTATTAGGTCAAACCTCAGTTTTTTTTAGTACTTTGCTCTCTAAAGGATGTGCAGGACAGTCAGCAGTTTAAACATACATTATTATTCTGTCTTTATGGCTCAGATAACAACCCAAATAGAAAGGTAATATGGTTACATTTATTGTCTTCTGCTTTTGTTTTTCTTTGAGGTCCTAACTGCAGCATGCATCCAAGTGTGGGAAATTAAGTGAATTCAATTTTGCAAGAACTGAACAGTAAACAGGATGGAGGAAGCTCATTTGTGTTTCTCAATAAACTGACAGCTTTGTCTTCTACATACTTGCACTACATGGTTAACATTCCTCGTGAGACCCTATGGGAGATGGGAGTACTCTCCCTGCCCTGGTGAACTCGGCATTAGGAGGAAGACCTTGGAGGATCCGTTGGATAACACCCTCCCCCACAAAAAATGGGTGGTCAAAGCCGGCACCGCTTTCTCATGACCTTAGCTCACAAACACAAACATACACTGTCACAAACTCCAACCAAACCCACTTCCTTGTTTCAGAAGAGATTTAGTGGTTTAGTCAGCTACTTCTTGACCTAAGGCTGTAGGAGGAAGAGAGGGAACGAAGGGGGCGAGATCGCCAAAAATACTCTCAACAGGAAATGCAAACAGCTTTACCCCAGGGACTTGTGTGTGTGTGTGTGTGTGTGTGTGTGGTGTCTGATTCCAACTCTGAAAACCTAAAGGAAAAAATTGTACATGTAAATCAATGTTTGGAGCGCTTAAATATAATGTTTTGTTCAACTAATTTGTTCATATTGTTAATTTTGCCTGTTGAATCTCGCCTTCCCTGTGCATAGTTTGCTGCAGCAGTGTAATTCTGTCGGTATGTGGTTATACTTCAGCAGGTCTGCTTATCTTATGATGCATCATTGGAAACACTGTTGGGTGGAAGTTGTATAGTGATGTTGAATGCTAACTGGTCTTACTAAGGATATCATTAGGGTTTCATGTGATTGACTCACAGTGAGGCATAATTGTGAAGTGGGGAAAAAAATGCCTTCATATTCAGTCCCTTTCACTCTGATATTGCTAAATAAATTCCAGCACAAGTGGAGAAATGCAAGCCACACCTCTCAGATTTTCATTTGTAAAAGTTTGAAAGCCATATTTCACTTTCATTCTGCTTTGTAATAATACACTACTATCAGTTTACTTAATTCTACTGAAATGGTTGTAAAGTGGGGAAAAAAAGGTCATGGTAAACGGATAAGAAAGCTTTGCAAAGCACCATTTATGTAGGAAAAATGTTTTTCTTTATGCATTGTGTGCTTTTCTTTGTATATGGATAATGGTGGATTAACTGGAGATTTGGGTTTATGTTTTTTCTATTGCAGGGAGTGTCTACTCTAGTCCAGGCTTGTACAGTAAGACCATGACCCCCACCTACGATTCCAGAGATGGCAGCCCCCTGTCGCCCACCTCGGCCTGGTTTGGGGACAGCCCCCTGTCAGAGGGCAATCCTGGCATCCTTGCCGTCAGCCAGTCGATAGCCTCACCAGACATCCTGGTTAAACTCTACAAACCCCAGTCCCTGCTGGACAAAGCCAAGATCAATCAAGGGTGAGATGATGCTGACCTAGTAGTTTGGAAAAAAAAAACGGACCATCTTAAATGTTAATATGTTGTTTTTACGTCGTTTAGATCTGTGGGGGTTTTTATTGTAGTTTTCATGTCTGTTCAGGTGGCTAGACTCGTCCAGGTCTCTGATGGAGCAGGATGTGAAGGAGAACGATGTGCTGTTGCTGAGGTTTAAATATCACAGCTTCTTCGACCTCAACCCTAAGGTACGTCCCGCCGTCAGGGAATCACAAGTAAAGCAGTAGCTAGTTTTTTGTACTATACAGTCATGTGATATTTTAAGGAAAATATAGTCACTAAAATGTGTGCCGTCTTCATGTTTCAAGACACATTTGTGGTGTTCTTTTGAGTTTGAATCCAATCAAATTCAGTGATTTACTGCTAGTCTGGTCGTTCAGGCAGAGCATTTCGAGTTCTGAGACTTTAACAGGTGTTGGAATGCCTTTTCCCGTCAGCATGTGTTTGTATTTATCCGCAGTATGATGCCATCAGAGTCAACCAGCTCTATGAACAGGCCAAGTGGGCCATCCTGCTGGAGGAAATTGAGTGCACAGAGGAGGAAATGATGATGTTTGCTGCCCTGCAGGTAAGAACAGTGTGTTTGTGCGAAAGCCTGGTCGTTTTTTTTTTCTGTCCTTGTTGTGTATATAGATCTGAAATATGAAGGGCTTTGCAGTCATTTTTTCTTTGGATGTTGTAACTCACTACCTGATGCTAATTAATTGGACTGGATCCCAGTCAAAAGCTGGGCCATATGGCTGCCAGTTGGGCAGTGCACACAGTGTCTAAGTGTTCATGCTGCTTTACAACCTGAACGCTGCTGTGTTTCTTCGTCTTCATGGTACTGCTTGTTCACTAATGTTCTGTATCAAACCTCTGGGGTCTTCACTGAACAGCTGGGTTTATATTGAGGTTGATTTCCACACAAACGCCCAGGTTACTAACTAGGTGACTTTTGAAAGCAACTGGATTTTATAGAGGTGTCTCAGATCAAAAGATGAAGGATGAATGCAAATGCATACCACACTTTTTAGATTTATAAGTGTAAAAACATCTTAAAATCCATTTCGTTTTACTTGAAGTTCATAATTATGCACCACTTTGTATTGGAAGGTCAAATAAATAATGTCTATATTTGCATTCTGAGAATAAGCTACATTTTCAGTATTGTTTCTATGGGACTTCTGAGTATGTTTACATACATCCATCAGTTACTTTTAGTTTTGAATTACAGTAGGCTAGAATCAAGCCTATTATCCAGGCGGCTGGTCAAGTAGTGGGGTAATCCCTGGACAGGCCACTAGTGAAAGGATAGCAGTGGAAATGATCTACAGATGTTAGCCCCTTTTGCTTCCTCAAGTTGCCACATGGTGCCCTCAGCTATTTCTGACCATCATAAACTGGGTGCCAAGACCTGAGGACGCCACTCTGTCCTCACCCCGAGGGTAATTATAGTGCGTATTTGGCCGCAGGGCTCCATCCATTGGCCCAGACCACCCACTCCAACAAGATACCTTCCCATAGTCCTGCTCGGCATTCCTTTGAAAGTTCTTGCAGTCTGAGGTGTGAACGTGTATTTTATCAGACTGGTAATAAATCACACTTGAATGGTTTCTTGTTGCTGTGCCATTAGTGTTGCTGATGGACGTTTGGTGTTCAGACCAGTGGCGGCTCTGTCACTACCTGTCTATTAGCACGTAGCTCTGCTGCGTTTCATCCACTTACTATGAGCATAAAGTTTCACAGCTGAGGGAGGCCATCAGACATCTAAAAAAAGGAGCAGTGATCGTTTAGTTCCAGTCTGGTTCCGCTGGGCGTTTGCATGGCGTCATTTTGAGTTTACGCAGAAATTTGGCGTGTGATGGTTAAAAACATAACCTAGAGCCACAAAAATGGGAAAATAAGCTTTGCTCTTTAGCATATTTTGAAAATAAATGTCAGTTCAGAATAAAATGTATTGCATCTACTCTTTCTGCCAGCCTTACTTCTTGTATGCAACATATTTCTGCCAAACGCAGCTCTGTGGCTTTCACTTTCTGGGCAGCTGTTCATTCATATATCGGTGAAGGAGGCTGGTGATGAGTTGACATGGAAAAATGCCATTTGTCAACGAGCTGTTTTTAGTTTTGGTGACTCACTGGAGGATTTTCTGTAATGAGGCTATCCTTCTGAACTGCTGTTTCCATTGTTACTGACACATGTTTCCTCATCTTGCACATATGTACCCCAGTGAGAGATTTTTATTTGCTGTTAAACTTCAAAGACATGCTATGAATGTTTCCCTGACCACATCGCTTATTATGCGGTGCATTAGCATTGTCTGTTATTTTGTCCTATCCTGTTATGTTTTTTTAAGCTTCTTCAGTTTCCTCTTAAACAATCATACAGCAACGTTAAATGGTACACAGTTGCAGTAAGCTTTACCATACAAGTATTTTTATGACTTTCATTGCAGCCCAGCTTTCATGTATAAAAGGGAACTTGGAGCATTTTTGCAAGAATAGCAACAAACTTCAGATATCAGCTAACATGACTATGGGTTTTGCTCTCTACTTTAACTAATTGTTTCTCAGCTTTACTGGTAGAGTAACATTTCAATACTCCTGATTGATCTGTATGGAAGAAACAATGAATCACTAAAGTTGTCTGAACTGAAGCATTTATTTTTCCTCAGTACCACATCAACAAGCTGTCAGGCATGTCTTCAGACAACCACATGAATAACAGCGAGAAGGAGGTGGATGAGGTGGATGCAGCGTTGTCTGACCTGGAGATTACTTTGGAAGGAGGGAAAACCTCCAGCACACTGGTATGAGAAAAACTCTGCTGCATTTTTTATTGGTGAAGTGTATTTTCCAAACTTACAATGGGAGACCAATTTTTTCCCCCAGTTCTGAGGTTTTGGTTCATGTTTTTGTTTCAGTTTTGGAGTTTATGAGCTAAATTTACACTTCACATAAAGTTAACAAGGACACAAAAAGGAGTAAGAAGAAAAGTAAACGAGATATAACTTGAGTGTACTCAGAATTTTAGTAAATATGTCATGTAGATTGTGTATAGCTACTTTTATTTCCTTTTCAACGCCATTTGCCAACATTTACTTTAAGTGCATTTTTTAGGCCCGACATGTAAACTGATGGACACTTTTGAGTGGTGTAAGCAAGCTCAAAAGTGACTAAAACAGTTCATGACTAAAACTGAAAATTAAGATTTAAGGTGTATGAGTTGGTTTTTATACTGCTTGGCTATATGAAGCTGTTTACATAAACTTTAATTGACACAATTATTAATGTGCGGGCCTTTGCACTTCAGTGTGGGAATGCTGGTCAGAACTGGAGCAGAAATAACATTTAGTTCAGTTCTTTTTTCTAGCAGTTTTTGTCACAAGTAGCCATTCATCAGTGTAATGGGTTACAAGTAAGCTGGACCTTCCACTGAGCTCTGTTAAATCCCTGGGTATGAGGGCAGTGTGTTGCTCCTCAGTGTAAAAATTGGCATTGGTTTCAGGGAGGTGCTTGTCACCAATTTTGTCTTGAGCTGCCTTTTTGTTGTGTACATAAAGTAATCACTCTTTGGTTTTCCATCGTCATTGCGCTCATTTTCTTCGTTTGCAGTTTGTACTTTGTTTTTCTCTTCACGTATAACTTGATTTTGGGCACAGAACCAAATAAAAATGTTATTTAGTCCTTTTATATTGGTCAGCTCTTTAAAAGTGATACAATTAAAGTCATATAAATTCTAAACCAAAGGACACACTAAAAGTTGGATTTGGTATGTTTCCGGTGTAAAACTTCCTCACTTCAGAGTTGCTACTTCAACTGTTGACACAGGAAGCATAAATGTTAATGGATTTTTTTTTCCATTTCCTCTCAGGGTGACATCACATCTATTCCAGAACTAGCAGACTATGTCAAAGTCTTCAAGTAAGTGTATTTTCAGAGCAACACCTCCCTAAAGCATTTACTCTCTCTGACATACAAAATGCAAGTAACTCCTCGTAAATTCAGAAACGTCTTTGATTAAAAGATTAAGAGAATTTCTATTAACTTTTTAAAGAAATATTTTCTCTTTCCAACATTGCGCTAAACTGTAATGGTGCCAGTACCAAAGACCATTTAAATAGGAGGGAGCTTTTAGGTTCTCTTTAGGGAGATTAGTTGGTGGGAGCGTATTTTGAATCCAATCCGTTTTTGGCTCAAAGACGTTGCTGACAGAATGTTGCCTCCTGGGGTGCTTGTCTCATAAAATATGCAGTATAAAGTTGTTTGGAGTGGGGGATGTGATATTGAGGAGCATTTCCTCTGTAATGGTTTTCCACAATGCTGGCTCCATTCCTCCTCACCTCACTGACTTTACACTTCAGGAGCTCCCTCTCTTCCTCCTCTTTGTATTCTCCTATGATCTTTCCTCCCCCGCTCTTCCTGCTAAAGAATATTGAGCATTTTTCCAGCTGAACCCTGATATGTCTGTCTGCCGTGCATTTCTAGACCCAAGAAGCTGACGCTGAAGGGCTATAAGCAGTACTGGTGCACGTTCAAGGACATCACGATTTCCTGCTACAAGAGTAAAGAGGAAGCACTCGGGACACCGGCACACCAAATGAATCTCAGAGGTGCAGAAACGCAAACATGCCTAAAGTGTTGCATGATTCTCATCGTGAAATGTGAAGGTTTATTTATCTGCGTTAAACATGTTGTGGTAGGTGGCGTGTTAAAAGAATGACGGAAACCTTTTGTCCTCATTTCCCGTCTGCTCAGGTTGTGAGGTAACGCCAGATGTGAATATTTCTGGTCAGAAATTCAACATCAAATTGCTAATCCCCGTGGCCGATGGGATGAACGAGATCTGGCTTCGGTGTGACACAGTAAGGCTGAATCGTTTCCCCAGATTTCTCCTCTATCTGCTGCTCTCTTTAATTCCACTGTTCTGTCTGCAGGAGAAACAGTACGCTCACTGGATGGCAGCATGTCGCCTGGCCTCCAAAGGGAAGACCATGGCCGACAGCTCATACAACCTGGAGGTCCAGAACATTCTCTCCTTCCTCAAGATGCAACACATGAACCCCGACCCTCAGTTCATTGAACCAATCACCACTGACATCAACCCAGAGTGTCTGGTGTCTCCACGGTATCTTAAAAAGTACAAGAACAAGCAGGTAAGCCACCCAGGTTCTGCTGGAAGCTTTAAACAAATGTTAGTTTTTTTTCAAACAAGTTGTTGTTTTATAGATTGTTTATCTGTGCAGTTTATTAGTTGTGCTGATTGGTGAAACATTTTCTGCCCAGATATCAGTGGCTCTTACTCCACATTTTCCTGTTTTTTTCTGTTTTTTTCACCTTAGCTTCCTGTACATATCTTCCTCTGTCACAAAGTCAACTTTACATCAGATTTCTAAAACACAACCTTTACAACACCCAGCTGCTTTTGCTAAACTCTATTTCTATCCTCTGATGCAGCAAATCAGAATTCCTTATGGTTAAATATTAAATGCACCAAAAAAGTTGAGCTAATTTTCAGCTTAGTTGGCCCTGCCTAGTTAGAGACTCCAGCAAAAAATCTTTTGCTGCTAGAGCACTGTGCTAAGCTCAAGCAGGTCACATTGACAAAAATGCTCTTTAATGTGGATGCTGTAACTTGGAAAAACCCAAAGGGGGTAATTTTATTGTTGGTGAGGTAACCAGAGGAATCACAAACGAAAAAGCTTTTTAAAAGGAAACCGTTTTCTCAGTATTTGCACATCAGCAGATAACAGAAAAACGTTGTAGATTACGTTAAAAATACTTTTTGAGGTTTTAACCTTTCATCTTGTATTTGGAAAAGTTCCCAGCCTTTTGGGAAGCTAACAGGAAAGGTAAAGACCGGAGGCTGCTGTTTTAGTAATGTAAGCCAGACTATGTGCACCAATCTCTAATACAAGCTAATAACATTTTAAAATGTCAGGGTTTTAAAATAAGGCGCTACTTTGTTACACACTATTGAGAAGTTAGCTTGGATCCTAACAAAACATTTGCATTCACAGCAGGATAGTTACAAAAAAGGAGTTTTAGTGCTCTTCTTGATACTTGTTATATTTTAGTTCTTAGAGGAAAATCTAATAAATGTAAAACTGGCATCAGCAGGTGAAAACTTTACCAAAGCCTGGGGTTTGAATCGGCTACACAAGGTTTTAGCTACATCAGTGTTTTCATCACATAATCCCTACATTCTGTTTAGAAATCACTGTAAATTAAGAGTATATAAGCTCCATTTCAATCTACACGAAAGAACTGACCTAGTGTTGAGGCAGCACAAAGCTGAAAACTGTTGACTTGTTTCTCTTATTTTTTGTTCAATCTCCAAATTTGGTGCGTCTGAAGTTGTTTCAGCAGCAGGAGTGAAAGTTTTCAACATTTAATCCCTACCAGCCTTTTAATTCTCTCTCAGATGTTGGGAAGATTCTACACTTTGCTCAGCAGATTTGCATGCAAACAAATAGGCTGCTGTGTGTACACTGCAGCAGCTGAGTACACGGCTGCCATGGCAGTGTTGGTTAGGGATGGATGAGGCAGGATCTTACCTCTGTACTTTAGCTTAGTCACTCAGTCTGGAGCTGTTTAAGTTGGAAGTAAAAATGTGGCGTTTTGCCAGAGGGAAGGATGTCGGGGGGGGGAGCTGATACAGTAAACGATGACTCAAGGAGTCTGGACCGCCGCCTGGAGTACCACAGATATCCAGAAAGAAATGGAGACGGAGAACAAGGATTAGACAATCACGAATTGCTATAAAACAGGAAGCATTGAGTCAGAGTTGATGTTGGTTCCAGGGATATCACAGTTGTGGTTAGTAATACAGTAAACTAAACTTTGTTTTAAAAGCCTTTGTTCAAAACTGACTGTAGTTGAGATTTAGTTAGGAATCGTAAAAGAATAAGTTACTATAGCCTAATGTGGATAAATGTAATGTATTTTATGTTGCCGTTTTGCTACTTTAGCATGCAGTTTAGTTTCTGTCTTGACTGGAAAATGGCAGATCACTGCGTAATGATCCAAATCAATCAAACAAATGGTGCACCAGACACAAAATCAATTTTCTGGCATAATCATCCAAGTCCTCCCATCTATATGCTACTGAAAACATGTTGAATTTTCCATATGAATCCATGCTGCTTCATTAAAATATAAATAGATTTTAAGGATTCTTGCACATCTTTACCAGGAGTTTAAACAAGCGTGTCCTTAACTGTATTAGCTGTATTTCAAATACATCACCAAAACTCACACAAGCCCAGTGTGATGAATGTTTTCCACGGGCTCAACATGAAAGGGTAATGCTGTACTGTATGTACAGTGAGTGCCTTATGCTCACACACACATGCACACGTGACGTGAACTTGTGTAGTGGGCGTTGGGGCATCAGGAAATGAGCCTTGCTTGGGAATGCTGCGCGGGAAAACTGTCTGGGAAAAACCTGTAAACCCTCTAGCCGGCTGCGGCCCCTCCCCATCTCCCTTCAAATCAGGCTTCCTGTTGCAAGATTCGTCCAGGGAGACTTCCGTGCTGTTGCTCCAAGCGGATGTATACACAGGAATTTCTGCATTACGTGGGTTGGAGCACTGTCTGGTCTGCTTGTACAAGTTTAGCCATAAAGCAAACACTAAAAGAGTTGAAAAGCAGCTCCTAAAGCTTCAAGACTTTAATCTTCAGCCACACTGAAGTTGGTATACAACGCCATCTTGTGGTACAATATATGAGGAGCTCTGATATTTTATTGTCTCTGTGGAAGTTATGACACAGTAAACAGACAGTCGAAGCCTAAATATACAATTCCAGTTTCTATTTGACTGATGTTTTCCTTAACAGTGTTGCCGTCCTTCTTTTCTTTTTTGAGCTCTACTCTCCATTGTGGCTCAATACTGCATGACACCTCATCCCCACAGTCCCGCTCTTTCATTACAGTTATGCCACAGTTTCCAGCATTACTTTTTTATTATTGGTATCCTTCCTCCCCTGACTCTAATCTGTTTTGCCTGTTTGTTGTCCAAACTTTTTTTCCTCTTTCTGTTTTTTCTGCATCTCTGTCAAACTCCTGCATCTTTCCATACCCACCTCCTCTCTTCAGCCAGGCTATGTCAGGGATTTGGTAAGTGATGTGTGTCCACTGGGTGTCTTTAAGCTGTTCTGCATGTTTGTGTATATCCTTTTTTTTTGTCTTTGTGCTCCTCTAACTATAGAAAGTAGATGGCATAATTCCTAATGTGTGTCATGTGTTTTCAGCTATAACAAGTTTCCAAGAGTTAATAAGGAAAAGAAAATCACACGTGAAAGTATTGCTATGGCTTCTACTTTATGTTGAAACAACAATCTTAACAAATATGTCAAAGACTAAAACATGGAGTTCTGCTGCATGCTTTAGTCCATTTAACACTCATAATAGATTAATAAGCGTTTAAATGACTTTAGTATTAGCTTTATCACACTGCTTTAGTTTGTGTGTCTCCAATAGAACTCAACCAGAGGTAAGTGACTGGCCACAGTAAATGTGTTTTGACCACAGTTACTTTACAAATACACACAATTGTGACTGAAACAATTTTAGGGTAGCTCTGATCCTGTGTTGACTTCAATGGCATTGATGTCAGAGAAGAAGAGCTGTTCAGGTTCACTGCAGTTGTTATGCATCAACATCAAGCCAGCGTCTTGTCAGAAATAAAAATAAAAGGCACAGGAAAAATAATGACCACCACATTAAAACAAAATTAAAGAGTTATCAGTATGTGTCATTTGAAAAACCATTGGATTGTAACGCATGGCGCCCCCTAGGTGACAGGACTTTGTTTTTGCATTCACACAGTAAGTTTTGCATTCCCTCACAGTGATGTATTTACTAGTCACTTCATGCGCCATCTTGAACATGGTAAGGTTTTATCTATATTTGATATCTTGTTTGTGAAATACCTGAGGTTTTATATCTTTCTTTAGGACACAAATGCACCACAAACATATCTGTGAACTCACCTTGATTCTTCTTATGTCTTGGCAACAGTTTATATTCAAGTGTGGATTCGTATTTGATGGGGTAGTTGTTGTGTTAAGTGATGACGGGACGACTTTGTTGGACTGGGCTTAGTTTGTATTAGTTTAATAGAGCACCATGCCAAAAATCAGTTTTTTATGTGTGTGATTTTTGTCTGGCAGATTTCCGCCCGAATCCTTGAAGCCCATCAGAACGTGGCCCAGATGAGTCTCATCGAGGCCAAGATGCGCTTCATTCAGGCATGGCAGTCCTTGCCAGAGTTTGGAATCACTCACTTCCTTGCAAAGTACATAGTTCAATCACCATGATCTATCTTTTTAATCTGTATTTTCTGTGGCATATCATGCAGTTTGCTGAGCTAAACTGTCACTCTTTGTTTCCCTCTTTGCTCCTCAGATTCCAAGGAGGAAAAAAAGAAGAGCTGATTGGAATCACCTATAATCGCCTGATCCGAATGGACGCCCACACTGGAGACGCAATCAAGACCTGGCGCTTCAGCAACATGAAACAGTGGAATGTCAACTGGGAGATCAAGATGGTAGGGAGACCAACGAAAGTTGCTAAAACTGTTTTTTCATACCTTATAAAAAATGTCCTCACCCTTTGAGGTTTTTCACATTTATCCCTAGTTCAGCGTATTTTATTGGTATTTCATCTGACATACCAACACAGTGTATCACATAATTGTGATGTAGAGGTTTCCAAAAGCCAAAGGTTTTACAAATAAAAATATTTGATGTTTATTGCTCTGAATCCTTGATTAGTCAATACTTTGTAGAAACACAATTTACAGCAGTTCTATCTGCTCATCTTTCGGGATAAGACAAACCTGACATTTTCTCCCACTAGCTTTCTTGTTTCTGCTGAACAAAGTATCCCCACAGCATGATTCCTCCTCCACCATGTCATATAACATGGGACTGTTGGGTTTGGCATTAGGTTTTCATCTGACCAGAACATGTTCTTCTCCATTTTCAACCATGTCCCTGACAAGGATTGAGGCAAACAAAACTTTTTATGAGTTCCTCGAAGGGGGGTCATATATTTTTTGTGTAGTCTGATTGACGCATCATGTCCTGTGCATTCAGGTGACTGTCGAGTTTGCAGACGAGCCCAGTCTGTCCTTCATCTGCGCCGAAGTGGACTGCAAGGTGGTCCACGAGTTCATTGGCGGCTACATCTTCTTGTCGACACGCGCCAAGGACCAGAACGAGTCGCTAGATGAGGAAATGTTCTATAAACTGACCAGCGGCTGGGTCTGAGCAGTCCCAGGCCAATGATTTTTAGGTCAGGGGTCGGGAAGAGGAGCAGGCTTGTATGGGTTTATTTTATTGTGTTCTGTTGTCGTTTTAAGTGTTTGAAACTGTGCCGAAGAAGTCAAGGTTTAGCACAGGTATTGCCAAGACTGACACAATTATTGTTCTGGTTTTATATATATATATATATAATATATATATATTGCATTAATGCTCAGTCATTTGTTACGTCACTAATGTTTTGGTTGGTACAATCCAGATGAAGCCTTGTGTTTTAGTAGGAACCTTAGAATAACACCTTGTACCACCAACTTCTTTTTCTCCTCTTTGCTTTCTTGTCTTTTCCTCTATTAGAGTTGTGGCCACAAATTTTAATCCATGATGCCTGTTTGATCAACCTTTAGATTTAATCCCAAAGAATATTTTCAGACTTGTCTCTCTTAATCATATTCCGTATTTTTCTTAGTCTGGAAAAAATATGGCATTAGAGTTTATCAGTTGCCAAGTCTGGAGAAATATAGAGGAAATGTTCTTTCAGACTTTTTTAATTATACAAAAGATTTTTTTAAAAATCAAAATTTCATATCGTGGAGTTATTTCAATAATGACATTTATCTAAGATTGGTCTTTGTAACTAATCTTTAACATTTACAGTTAAACTAGTCTCTAGTTAAATCTTGATGATGTCATAGCTGGTTTAACTATTATGGATTCAATTATACTTTGCCAAATGCTCAAGATGACTGAAGTAGTTCAGTTCTTTTACATTTTGTTTTCAAATGGTCATAATAATGTAATAAGGACTGACTAAAAGATTTTGGCAAATAATTCTGACTACTAATGAGTGAGGATGATAAAGTTCAAAACGGGGCACATTTAAAAGCCCTGCATTCTCGTCTGTACCTGGACTGAAGGAGCTAAAATCTTACCATATTAACTAATATTTATTTCATATAAAGGAATGAGTCAATCAATAAATTTACGCCCACCTTTCCCTTTCTATTACTCTCCTTTACATCTCATGGAAACACTTTTGATTTATAGATTCCTCTCTATTAATAAGCTGATACATTTTTCTTATGCTTTCTTATTTCACACCTTTCATCTTGTTTGGTTGAGCCACCCTGTTGGCCGTGTATTGGCCTGACGCAGACCCCCTAGTAAGCCTTCATTTGTAATCAGCTTACTGAATAGGAAACATTTCTGAAAACGCTACACTTCAGTGCGCCGTAATGGGCGTCCTGTTGGTTTTACCACCTGGGTATACCGAATAAGGTCAAAATGCCCCATTCAGTTCCAGTTAATATGCAAGGGCGCCAATTTTTTTGTGACTTGCCTACGTTTTTTTTTTTTACATTTTTTTTTTAAACTGTAACAGCAAGAGATGTGACCGTCTGTAGCTGCTTTTACGAGTTTAAAGCAACCGGAGACTTGAAATTACAGCTGTGACGTTAAAGTGCATGTACACTACACAACAGGAGGAACACTATCACAGTCCCTCGAAGCATGTCCTACGTTAATGAAGTCCTGTTTCTCACCGTATAGTATTATATCGTTATCAATACACACCAGCAAAAGGTCACAGAATTTAAAGAATGAATATGCAATTTTTTTTTTTTTGTTCTCTTCTCAGTATGAAGGATTGATAAATGAAGTATTGTTATTTTTTGTAACTAATGTAAAAATGCAAACATTTTATAAAATTGTACAGTGTTTTTTTTCTGCTTTGGGGATTTGGAGGGTTTTGTTTTTTTTTTTCCTTTCAGAAGCCATCAGTCGACGTGTGTAGCTTTCAGAACTGTGTCTGTACATTGTGGTCTTACTGAGGTCCCACATGACGATGCATATGACTTTAAATGAAGATAACACTAGCCTCAAACTCCTGACGTGGTGCAGTCAGATCCTAGGTTGAGTCGTTGTTATTCTTAGTTCATTTTGTTCATTTATTTTTGTCTTCTCTTGTCCCATTTGCAAAAAAAACCTGTCAATTAATGGCCAAGAGAACCATATTTATTATTTGTTTGAACTGACAATTATTTACAAACATTTCTGACTTATATTCAGCTTGTTCACATTTTTATTACTTTTTTTGTCACAACTGAAGAGTGCCATATAATGTGGTGAAGAAGATGACCCTGGAGTTTGAGACAGTTCAACAAAAATTTATATTAATAAAAAAAAATAAGAGAGAAGAAAAAACCAAGCATATATAAATATATATTTTTGTTCTTGTTAATGTTTTGTTTGCCTCCAGTGTCCAGAGCAGCTGTGCATGTCCTGCTGTTCTGTTTTCTGACTGTAAAAAAATGCATTTATTTTAAAAAAAAAATAATAAAGTAATTTTTATTTAAATTATTTGACTCCATTTTTTATTGAGAGATCTCTGCAAAAAACATCTACACTCTTTTTGGCACATTCATACCAAGTGGTAGAGGCATTTGGGTTTTCAGATATGGACTCTAATAATGCATACATAGTAGTTCTTGAGTTGCTGACAGCAGCCGAGTGCAGAGAATGACAAGTCATCATGGTGTACTTGTTCACTTGCGAACAGGAGATGTATGAACTGATGGATTAGACTACCTTCCAACTGTCTAATCCATCAGTTCTGAATAAAATATTGCCTACACCTTCACTTTTTTGTCATTTCATATAAAATGCTGTCTTATGAAGTTCTTTAAGCAGTTTATTGCAATGAGTTTGACTAAATCTGCATGACATTTGCACTTTGTGACTCTTCCTTTTTTTTTTCTTTTTTTTTTTAGGCTACAATTAATTACTGGAAGTCTCTTTGAAGCTGTCCTTAAAGCTTTGTATGCACTGGCTTTATCTTTCCACTAGATGACAGAGTTCAACCAGAAGTACGCCTCCATGTGACGGTCTCAGCCTGGTGGAAAACAGTCTGACCAGCAGAAACCAGGTGGTGCCAAATGGAGGTAGAGATCGGATCTGAGGACGCCCCCTGACGATCTGTTTATTTTCAGGCTTTTGCTTGTTCCCCGTCAGTGGACAGCCGCGTGTCACTGGTGAAACAGCTGAGGGTGATGACAAATCGGGACCCTCTAAAACCACCTGATGATGACTTGATCATCTTAGAAAATGGTAGCAAAAATCTACATGGTTTAATCAGGGAAGACAGGAAATCGATTAGAGGATAATTAGAAAATAATGCTGTAGTGATGGATTTGCTTTGCTAATGCGTGTTATCAGATTCACTTAATTACAGATATCCTCTTTTAGATCCATAACATCTATTGAAGAATTTAAACCATATTGGATCTTCAGTGTCTGATACTGTCGTTGTACATAGGACTCCGACTACTTTCTTTATGTATATAAAGAGTTTGTCAACAGGAATATGTTGGATGGATGTGATTCTGCTGATTGCCAACAGAAAAAAAGAAAAAGTCAACACATTTGATGCAGAAAGTGACCTCTGTGGAATTAAACGGGTCAGAAAATGTGTCTCTTCTCTTCTCTTCCACCAAAAAGAGTTTATCAGAACTCGGCCTGATAAACTCTTTTTGCCCAAGGATTATGGAGGACTTAAGGGAAGGAGGAACATAAACTTGAGCAATGAGTATACAAAAAAAAAAGTTTATGCTTCAGTCGGGACAGATGGTTCTAGCAGGAAGTAAACAAGCAGGCCACAACGCAACTTTTTGGGGGTTGTGAGTGTAAAGTTGATCAGTTTTTAGGTTTTATTTAAGTAGAGTTTTTATATGTGAAATAGGCAGAATCACCCTGGCAACAACACAAGCACTAAACAGATGGAGAAAGTGGATGGCTGTGTCTTCTCTAAGAAAGAAACATCTGCTAATGTCTACAGATTGTGTTAAATCAACAGCTACTCTTTCCGTGTTCTTCTGTTAGCCACACCAAATAGCTGTAGTTCTGGCTCTTTTATTCGATGCGTGAGCCAAATGAATGAGTGTGTTTATCCGCAATTGTACATCAGTATTTAAACTTTAAGCAGATGTGATGGATGTTGTTTTTACAATAATGTTTTCATATCTAAATATCAGGTTGTAGTTGAACCTTTAGAAATCAAGCATATGCTAGTCTGACCTAGCCTAGCAGCAGAGTAGTTTTGAATCCCCCAGCAGTGTATGAAGTGTCAAACATAAAACTTTAACAATTCTAAATTTCTCCTTCTTTGGATAATTTACCACATAACTCACTCAACTCGGATTCAAGCGGAAGACTTTACTATCACTCATTTTCTCTTGGGTGGACACTGTGCTCTGCATTCCTGCCATAGTTTGGTGGTTCAACTGAAATATTATCACTAAACTTTCAGCTGTGCTCATTTCTCTTAAAAATAAATGTACCCAAAACTCGGCTGAAAAGAAAAGGCTATAAAAACTTTTAGTTTAATATTTCTCAAGTCCCATGAACAACTGGGAACCTTCTCAGGAATATCTTCTCTGGCGTCAAGACTAAAATCCTGCTCCTAAATATGAAAATGTACACAGGATTTTATAACCTTCAAAAACAATAGACACTCAGTCATCAAAACTGTAGATTTGGAAGTATGTCTTAATGGAGCTACTTTGCTTTTCTGAATCCTTAATTCTCCTTGCGTAAAGTCCAGGTCTCACCGGGGTTCGGCCTATTGTATTCCTAAATTTAATGAGCGCTAGAGACGTTTCGCTAATGACTTCACCCATTGTCATAAATTCCTGCTAACCCTGGGGAGGATGCTGGGTGGATTTGGGCTTTGATGTGGGAGACGGGGGGGGGGAGCCTTGAGGGGTGGACAGTTCCTGCATATTTCAGGAAGTGAAAACGCAAAAACTATAGTCGCACAATCCATGGAGCACATAAGCTGCACCTGTCGCCATTCAGACGCTGCATCTTCCGGAGGCAGCTCAGTGGGTTCAGCTACAAGAAAGAGCGGGCTCTGCTGTCTTGTAGCTCACAGCAGGTTAACGTCACTCCTAATGTCACAGAGTGTCCTGTCTAAGAAACTGATTGTGACATTCGCCCCTGCAGTGAAGGGAGCGCCGTGGATAATGTCAACCAGCGGAAGATGAGCTGACTTGAAAAGTCACTGCTGAAATCTTCCTGGTGAAAATCCTACTTTCTCTGCAGACAAATCTTTTTGACCTTCTCCAGGTGAATTAGTTTTCTCTTTCCCACACCTTTGTCACGTTGGTGACGGCATCCTTCGACATGTTGTTCTCGGGATCAAAAAGACACATTCCTAAACATCTCACTGACTGTTTTTTTTTTCTTTGTTTCTTTTCCTCATGTTCTCTTTTGCCACTGATGTTGGAGTCACCAAGTCTCTACACAGCTTTGCCAGAAAGCCTGTAACACTGAAAGATGCTGTATTTTTATTTTTTTTTTGGAAACTTAAGCATTAACCAATCATATATGTGAGTATATTGCTGTGCTGTTATTTGTCCAGCAGAGATAAAACTAAGTTTTTTTTTTCAGCTGTTTTAAAAAGAAGTCATATTTCAGTCTGTCACTCAACGTGCTGCGAATACTTTAATAACTTCACTTGGAGTTTATCCACTGCGGTCTGGTTTCTGTGAACGCATTTTAAGATTTTACACTAAATTGTTTTGGATTGAGATTTTCTGGCATCCATGGTCGTCTTCTGCTCTGAAACATAGACTGATGTCAGGTTGATTTATCGATTTTTCCACCAGAATACAAAGGTATCTTGGGAGATATTATGTAAAAAAAAAAAAAAAGTAATTTTGCAAGAATCAATAGTAGGCTGTTAGGGTGCATCCTGTCAGAAAATAAAGTGGGTGGAAAAGGCTCAATGAGGAAGAACAGCTTTTCATATTTTCATTTTGTGTGAGGAATGTTTTGATCTGGGTATTGAGAAAATGAATCTGTTCAGAAATAGTGCTTTTGTTTTTTCAGTGAAGAAATATCCCGCTAACATGTGTGTGATAGTTCTTTGATCTCTGTTAAGAGATTACCTGAGGCTTTCGCCTTTTAAAGTTCTGTTTTGTGCTGCTGTAATAACAGTAATATAAGCCAAATGTTTTCCACTGTCGGTTTGAGTTGAGATAAAATATCATTGCTGGGTTTGTTGCGAAGAATCTCCTTCTTCCACTGGGACATTCAGGAGTTTTCTGAGATTTCATTTCAGATGTCGTTCAAATGCAGTAAAGCTTATATGGAAATCTTTTATACATTCTTGCCTCTATGCCTTATAAGTGACATAAAACTGTATTCACACTCCTTGAACTTTTTCCCTTTTTGTCACACCACATCCCACAAGCTTCCATGGATGCGAAGTGGGAAAAAAAAGAGGATAAATGTTCAAACGTTTTACGTTTGAAGACACATGTGTCCTCCGTTTAGTGCAAATAATACTGAATCAACACTGAGGCGTACAGATCTTGTACCCCAACCCCACTAAAATTCATGAAAGTTTGCAGAGTGATACAGCGTAGAAAAAGTTAAACAAGTAAGATACCATATTGTTTTTGTCATTGACCCAAAAACATCGTAACTTGGAGAGGACAATGTGGAGTTTGGTGTTAAGTGTTGTGCAGAGGCGGCTTCAAAAAACCCAAAGACTCCCAACATTTAGTTGGGCATTGACATGTGACAGGGTCTGCGTTTTCAACCCACAGCTTTTCTGTGGTGAGCCTCTCCCCTGCTGATCCTCGCTCTTGCAGATATATGAAACACAACTCGACCCCAACGGTTTCATGACATGGGGCCAAGCAGCTCCGCACATACGTCATTCCTATTATCTTCACAGTTGAGTCTATAGAGATGTTTTCATGGAAAATGTTTAGACTGAGCTAAACGCCAACGAGTGCCAAGATTCCTCTGTTGATGTCACAGTAACCTCTCCAGGGCCGCTAAACGGAGTTTATAGGATCTGGAAAAGGTTCTGCGCTGTCCAAAGGTGACACGCAGCTGGAAAGCACTTTTAAAGTCATCGCCGTTTTTGTAGCTAATTGATTTATCTGGTATCTTTCCCAAGATACCAGTTTAAGAGATCAGACATTGTCAGGATTGTAACTTCGGAGAATTATTATTATTATTATTTTTTTTTTTTTTTAAAAAGGTGAGCTTCGGTTATGTTTCCTAAAGAACTTATCCCACCTGCTCATCTTTAGCACATGACAACATCTGGCACAGCTGCTTCCCATCTGCCTCCAGAACCCTCAAAGTCAAGGCTCACCACCTTGTCAGTCTCGCTGTGCTTACGGGACATCACGCAAGCTGTTATAGAAATTTCGAGTTTGTCATTAATGTCAGATCGGGAGGGTTTCCTCTGAGCTGATGAGATCATGTCACGTGGTGTTTATTGGGATGAAATGGAGCTCAGAGCGAGCCAACATGCGCGCTTCGGGACTTTCTGCAGGACACAAGATTTGTGTGCAAATGCATCCAATCACAACTGTGAGTAGAAGGTTGTTTTTTTTGTTGTTGATGGAAAGAAACTGCAGCTAATGCTATATGATACACGGTGTCTTCCAACTCGGGAAGTTGAATCTGATCCCAGGCTGTTTGCTGTGGGAGTTGTTTTCCAGAGTAATTCGTTTATCCCCGAGGACCTTTTTGGCTTTAAGCACTGTAGCACAAAATTGGGTAATTTGCATTGCCTCGTGCCCTAAAACCTGTTTTGTTGGGGCTGAATCTTGTTTCGTTAGCTGACTTAATGCAATTTAAAAGGCTGTTTTTGCTGGGGAATATGTTGAGCGCAAACGGGGATGTCACATTGGTTTATTCCTCGTCTTTCCATGATGGTGCACGAACTTGTCATCGCCTGGAGCGCGAAGTGAGAGCTGGGCGCTTGTTCGGTTGACACGTTCAGGTTGATGAAACCAAATTCAGGACAAATTTGCTCAACAATCTTATATTCAAGAACTAATAACAGTTTTTCTTTTTAGAAATGGAGCGCTTTAGAGGATATTAAAGATTTATTAGGTGGTGGCAGGCTTTTATTTCTTTGAGAAATTGAAGCTATTGAGGCTGTATAAAGGCTTGTATAAATGTATAAAATGCTTTTAAACTAGAATCATAGTCCTTGCATATTAGGGTTCATTTGCAGGCACGTGCAGAGGGGGGAGCTGGGGGTGCTTGAGCACCTGCCCCTTTAGTGGTCTCTGCACGGCCCTGTTCATTTGTGTCCTGATTATTGATTAAATGATCATTTTTTTCTGGGACCAGATATTTGTGTTACACCTTTGTGGTCACGTCTCCAATCCTGCGTTTTCTGCATAAAATAATTGGAAATATTTGCTCAGTGGTGCCCAGGGAGCTCTCTTCTTCTATTACCCACATTAGCTGTTTGATTGTTATCTCCCAGTGAGATGAAACGGACCACAGGGCAGAGTGGATTCCTGCTGAACACAGATGGGAGGCAAGCAAATGCAACACGAGAAAGAGGTAGAGTCCAGCAGAACCAATCAAGGCAGGAATGAGCTGGCATAACATGAGTGTTCTTGTGGAAAGTAAAAGCACTATAAAGTCTAACAGTAAACTCTCAAATACACAGACAACAAGACAGAGCAAACTTACAACAATAGGCTATGTGTGAGGGAAAGCTAACGCTGCGTATCGTACGGAAACTCAGTGAACACTGGTGGTGGGAGGCTGAATAGTTGATGAGAATATGAACAAGGTTACTTAGGGAAATTTTGGATCAAAATACTTTAGAGGATGCAAAAAACTTGAAACTGGGGTGGAGAGTCACAGAACAACCAGTGGTGGTGTTTGATTGAATTGTGTCTCTCGAGTCAGGGCAGCTTGGCCAGTGGGACGCAATTAGCAGTTAAAAAAATTATCTATCATTTCAGCCAAAACCAGTTGCTTGTTGGTGGTTTAAATATCCAGCGGTAGCAAAACACTGCAATTTCCAAGTTGGCACAATATTAAAGGACTGTTTTTGTCTCTTTTTTTTTTAAGAATCTGGACATTTGTTCTCAAGTTAAAAACCAAAATACTACACTAGTCAAATCATGACTTTGCTCTGTTTCTGAAAACACAAAACTCTTCTGCGGCATGTGAAACATCTTGGATTAAAACACACATTAAAAGCTTAACATAAATTCAAGTGATCTATAAAATATAAAAACTTAGACTAAACATATAAAAACTTTCATTTCTCAATTTGTGTGTATTTGTTCTCAATCTGTTGTGTATTAAAAAGTGAAGTGTGTTTTGCAGAATGGGGTAGTGAGTGCAAACACGGACTGTCACTGCGGACGGCGGAACCGCAAACATGAACCTGGGGTGCTCAAATTGAAAATCTGAAAAGATCGACAGCCTGTGTTCACAGAGGCTCTGTGCAATACGACAGCTGTCCTCGTACACTGATATTTGTACAACCAGTAAAAATATAAAGTTAGGCAACAGGTTAATCAGATATTGAACGATTTCTTCAAAATCGAGAGAAACTGTCGCTTCAGTGCTTTTATTACGATGGTGGTAACTTATGGTTTTCATTAATGATTATCACAAACGCACTCCCTACGCCTATTGTTCAGCAAATGGCAAAAACAGCCCACAGTCCTGATGTTGCACTACTTACTTTGATGCTGTTTATTATAATGCTAATATCTAATGCAAAATGAAGATATTCACATGCATGACACACACTTGAAGCATCCTTTGCATATTTAGCACAGAAACAGATTCTTTTCTCTGATCTTCAAAGGTTTTGAGGTCAATGTGAATTAATATGCACCAATCAGCTGGTCTAAAAAGTGAGTGGGAAGAGGGCAGCGGTCTTTAGCTTGAGCTTTTCTCCTTTTTGTAACGAGTGAAGTTTGTTCTTCAGCAGCAATAAATGAATATGATCATTAAACTGGTGATAATTCCCAGCTTCATCTACCAGTCGGAATTAAAATAATAATTGTAACACAGCAAGGTCGCTTGTTCCCCTTGAACCTTTTCACATTTGTCACATTTTATTGAGATTTCACGATTGTCAAATGCAAAGCAGTGCAGGGTTGAGAGTGGAAAGAAGTGACACGCGATCGTTTTAAAATGGGAATTTAAAATCCAAAATGTGCAATATTTGTATACAGCAGTTTGTAATTCTGCAGAATTTTCCTGTTTGAAAATTCTGCAGAACAACGTTTCTGCTGCCATTACAGCTCCAGCGCCTTTGCTTACATGTCTCAATCAGTTTCACACATCTACAGGCCAAAACTGTTGTTCAGCGGTTGCGAAATAACTCTGTCGGACTGGGTGGAAAGCATTTATGAGGAGCAGTTTTTGAAATCTTTCCGTCTGAACTTTGACAGGGTTGTTTTTGATCCAAGCCATTTCCCACCATTACCTCTGACTGTATCTTTGCTGTCTTTCTGCCAAAAGGGAAACCACAGGTTTCCTTTGGCCTCTGGCAGGTTTTATTCTAGGATTGCCCTATCATTAGCTTCATCCATCAGTTCTGACAATCTTCTCCATCCAGAGCAGCTGCTTTTATATTGAGATTGTGCTACCCTTCGGCGAACCGTATTTACTTACTAGATGTGTCAGAATAATAGGGGCTGAATGCCAGTATATGCTATAATTTTCATTTATAAGTTTTAAAAATCATGCACAAATTACTCTCAACTAAGCAGTTAAGCCCAGTTGTGCTATTTATGTAACATAGTGTGATTACCACTTAGATATGCTTTTTCTGAAATGGTTACTTTGTGTAGCTTCAGCTCAACCACATTCACAGGGTTTAAATAATGAGCATCATTTTATAAATTAACAATATTAAAGTAGAAAGACAACGTATCGCTGTATAAAAATGTGTAAAACCATAAATGGATCAGCTTCTTTAATGTAATTAGACGCAAAGCAGAAATCGATACCAGCTCTGCGGCTTCTTGTTCAACACCGACTGCGAATAATCACTGTTCCAGAGAGGCGAAGCGAACTCTTATAGGGACAGCTGCAAAATGCACATAAATGCAAACATTTTTACTGTTTGACAAGCAAAATCTAAACAGGGACTTTCGGGCGCCTCCTGCCATAAACACATGGCCTGTTCCTTCAAAAGCGCCAGATTTGTGGAGAACAAAATGTACAAAATGTTTCACATTCTCCTTTAAAAATGCACGGAACATTTTAGACTTTGTGGTCACTCGCTCGCTTGAGTCTCCAAAAACACACGTGTTTTTTTTTTTTTTTTTCCTCTCCTGTGAACCGTCATGCAACACTGAAACCGCTCTCTGCGTCTGCTAAGTGCAGCGTAAGCAACAAAACCACATGATTCCGAAGTTTGATTAGTGCAGCAGAGACACAGAGGAGGGGAAGCAGTTTGTAATGAAGAGTGTGTGAGAGTATGGCGAACGCCTGGCCCCGTGGGAAGACACGCAGCAGCCGACGGTCAGAGTAAAGGTGCTCCTTGCACCGTTTCCCTCCTCTATCATCAGATCTATTTGTTTTCACCCTAGACTGAGGCAACTTGTTTTTTATCACATCAGGCTCCGCCAGCTACGTTAATCTAGAAAACTGAGAGTCTAGAAGGATGTTTATATATATATATTTTTTGTAATTTTCGTGGAAGAGATAAAGAGAGCATACAGAGACAGGGAGGGACGGAATATGTAGCCAAGACACGAGAACACAGAACTGACAAAAGCTTTTTTTCCTTGTTTTATGAATGGAGAACGGACTAACAGTGGAATAATACGTTCTCCAGATCCGTTTGGAGTCATTACAAGCTTATGGTATGAGGTCGACTACAGCCCGGGAAGTTATATCTGTTGAACGAATTAGACATCGCAAAGATAATGAGATCCATTTGTGGAAATTATTACTTGCAATCGTATCTATTACACTTAGAAGAAATGCAGGTTGATGTCTGGACTCAAAGTGTGTGCTTGTAAGGTGAACCTCATGGACTCTAAGCCCCTCGAGGCACAGAACCGCCACACAAGGCAGCACGTCACCTCCGCCAGGCAACCAACAATGTTTGTCCTCTTATCATCAAATAATTCCCCAAGAGAGCTGTGATTGGTCCGTAGTCCAGCTCTGTTTCCCCTCCCCAAAAGACTTGAGCACTACAACACAACTTGGAAACTTCAAATCACACACGCGTAACTCCGAGGGTGTTCCAGGCCGCGGGACGTGTCATGAATCCCAACCTCACTGCTAACCTCAGCAATGAGTTGAGCAACGGCCAAAGCCAAGCTTTCAACACGCCTGTTACGCAATCCATCTTGAGTTGTTATTCAGACTGGCAGTACCCCAGAAAATCTTGCGGTTCGGTTGCGTTGTGGCAAATCACCGACCGGGCTCTCTCCAGGGAGAGTCATGCCTGAAATCCCTGACTCACCAGCAGGAAACGGCTACTGCTCTTGGAGCCCACTCAGCTCGTGTGGGTTTGTGTCTGCCTCATTTCCCCACCTGCCTACCCTCGCTTGGGCCACCGACTCGTTTTCAGTCCACCTGGAAAAAAATGAATCATTATGGCAGAAGTGTTTCATGCCGGGGAGTTCGGAGGTGAAGTTCAGCATTACAGTGGTGGAAAACCTTCCTGCTGCCGCCCCACAGGTCTCGTTGCAAGAGCAGTTAAGTGTTTTCCCCTCCAACAAGGATTTCTTCTCGGTCGTGAAGCGTCTGTAAATCAAAGGCAATTGTCTGAAAATCTGCAAAGTCTCAGGTGGTCTCAGGAGGCCGTGCGAATGTGTACTTTAATCCCAAATTCCTGGAATGAAATATTTCCTTATGTAGCACCAGATGGCTGAACAGCTTGCAGTGAATGGAATTGGAAAAACAACAACAAAAAAACGCAACAAAGTCCAAAGCGTTTCCAGAGAAATTGAAGTAAAATTCTGATTTTATTAGTGGATCTCCCATCTGCCAAGTCAGTTTCATCTGTCTATTGGCTTTATTTATTTATGAAATGAAAGTACATATACTGTACTCACCAGAGCAAAACCGCCTCTCCTCTGTCAAGTGCACAGCTGTGAAAGCAAAACTGATTCAGACAGCTTTTTACACTATATGATTCAAGTTTGTGATCACCTAATGTTTATTAATGTATGAGGAAATGGTTTCAGTTCCCAGAGCTTTTCAGATTCTTCTCACACATAATAAGGCAGAGGTAAAAAAAACAACAACCTAAAGCACATAAAACAAGAGTTTCTTCAGGTGCAGCTATCGTGTCTGTGTCAGTCAATAAAGTCAGAAGAGGTCGGGAATGGAGCGTCATCAATCAGCGGAGGAATTCGGTTGACTCACAGCCTAAAAATCAAAACACCACCTGGACAAAATCTCCCACACCGGTTTATGTGCATTTCTCTGGTAATTCCAGTGGAGTTGTGTTCTGATGTAATGTAGATGGTAGTCTCCAGCTGACAGCCTTGTTATATTGGTGCCGCCCACTGGTCCAAAAATAAGCAAAGCTCGAAAATGTTCAGGTAGTGTAGGCAAGTCTAAACTAGTGGCTGAACGAAGCTTGACTTGTCACGAAGCTACTCCGAGTAAAGCCTGAGCAACGAAGGAAGGGTGTTAGCGGTCATATATTACCTTTAGCGCGGTGATGACCAATAAAACTAACATAAAGTGACAATAAAACAAGTCCTGTGACAAGCTACAAGATGTGACTGCAGTAGTTGAGCTGTGTTTACTTTTAAGACGGCTTCAGGAAAAAGTTATAGTTACTGTTAAGTGACATTGTGCACTGGTGGTGAATTGCCTACTATTATTATATACAGTATATTTAGAGGTTGAGTCATACAGCCAGGAATAGTCCACTGTTTCAGTACCACTACAGTTATATTGGCACACATCATCCAGACTTAAAATTGTCTGAGGTACCTCTCCAAAGATGTAATTTGAAGTTAGAAAACTCATTTTTGTGGCCACTGTAGTCTGAGTGCTTCAGAGTTGTGGACATAAACAGTAAAAAAAAATAAATAGAAAAATAAAAACGTATACTGAAAGTGTATTTTTGTTGTGTACTTATGCAGGATGTCAACATGATGAGATTCCAGTTTAACAGGTGTTGCATGTTTGAAGCAAATCAATGTTTAGCAGCAGTCTTTAATGATGTTGGGAATATTGTTCTGAGCTCATGGGACCCGTGTCAAGGGCCAACAGCAGCACTCAAAGCAAAAAACAACAAAAAACAACTTATTTATCAATGGTGGAAAGTTTCATATCAAGTTCAAATACGTTTCTTATTTTCAGGTGGACTGAATATGTACAGGATGCCCCGCTAAGTAGGACAAAACACAAAGCAATCTGGCTTATCATGTAGTAATTTATATTAATTAGGAGACCATCTTATTGATTTTAAAGAATATGGCCTGCATTTGTTCACCTCCAAGTTCATAATCTGAAATACCAAAACTAGTCAAATTTAGACTGTGGACACAAGAACTCATGGGATTGATGAAACCTGTTTGTGAAAAACCCAAAATAGCATTTTCCCATGTTTTTATTTTTTGATAACACCTTAAGATTGAGTTAAACAGTAAAAGTAAGATATATGCCTTTATCAAACCTGGATTGCATTAAATTACATTGGAGAGGAGAGCCTAGCAGCATGGCTTGGCACCAGTATAACTGACCACTAATCAAAATTAAAGTCATTCTAAAATAAAAAATATTGGCTTCCCAATATATATGAAAAATTATATATTTTTAAAAATAGCAAAAAGCTCATCTTTAAGGTTTGGTGACAAGGTCATTTTGTTGTTTGAGAGCAGTCCAATCAAAATTTTCCAAGGGATAAAAAACGTGACTAGATATCGATTTGATTATATTTCCTAAAACTGAACAATTAATGTGCTGTTTTACTTTTTCTTTTCTTTTTCTCCAAGTATATGCCAAATGAGGAGGAGGGGTTCCCCCATCCAGGGGCAACATTAATGCAAGAACCGCCACTGCTGAAGCTATTTTATATCCAGTAAATAGATGAAGAGTTAGAAATAGAGCTGCGAGGTATTTTGCCCATATTTAATCAAAATAAAAAAGTAAAAAAAAATAACTATTTGTTGACATGTAAAAGACAGCTCACGCAGGCGTGGGGTTGTGTCACAGTCTGCGTGATTGGCGTGCCATGTTTGTGTGTCTGGCAAATCTGCTACTGGTTTCCTATTCACAGAAGACCAGAGTCAGACACAGGCTGGCTTCGCAGCAGAGGAGGGGAGATAAAAAAAAATAAAAAAAAACTCTCGCCACTAAGAAACCAACAGCTATCAGAGACGTGAAGTCGACGCGATGTCAAGCACGAAATGCTACCGTTTAGTTTGAGGAGACAGCTACCAATAAGGAAGAGGCTGCAGAAAGTAAGGAGTGGGTGAGCAGTGACAGCTGGATACATAAAGCGAGGGATTAGAGGTCCGCACGTGGGAAAAAGGGACTCGCTTTAACACATCAGGTGAGTTCCGCGAAGCTTCACACCTGCCGAAGAACAGCGTGTAAGCACGACGTTTTACCCAAAAGAAAATAGCACAACTTTATTTTGGGTTTTTCCTACCTTCGCTTTGTGTTTAACAAGCGACTGCGTCAGCAACCTTTCGGCCACTTTGCGGTGATTCCAGAGCGAATGCACGCGCTCACCTACGGACAGTGCGCGTGATGGTGTTTCTTAATAATAAAACTTAGTGAATCTCACACTGCAGACTTTATGAGCAATTGTTGTCAATATTCATTATCAGCTTCGGAGAAGACAAACACGCTGAGAAAGTCGTCATTGTTTTTGTTTTTCGTTCTTTCTTTTTGACAAACTCCGGATAATCCGCGTTAATGATTCATCAGGGAATTCCTAAAGGTCAGCCATACCTCAATGCTTTAGTCTTCGTTATCTCTGCAGGCTTTCACGCTCCTTTGGCGTACTAAATTCGAGCGCCCGGCTTTTAATCATCCAGTATTTGCACAGACAGAGAGATGATGTCCCTGTCAAATATGTGACTTGGAAGAAAAAATATCCCAGACAGTGAACATTCCTGCCAGCCCGGAGTGAATCTGGGTGTTGTCCAAACGGAATAGTTCATTGCGATTACTGTAGGCTGTGCTTCTGTCATTCCACAATAACGGCATTGTTTTCCTGCAGTCACAGTTTTAACTTGAAATTATTTAAGACAAAATTGAACGCATTGCGTTCTCAGTGTGATATTACTGGTCTAATGAGATGCAACTTGAGGTTATAGACTTAAGTTTTATCTGGGAAGTTTATTGCATTTCATCAGTAGATTTAATGTAAGTGGAATAGAATTTGTAAATCCCATTCAGGTGCCTAAAAAGTTGTTATATCAATGCAATTTTACAGAAATGGAGCAAAATTTTTACTGACTCATTAAACTAGTACGATTTTGACCATTATTGTGGCCAACGGCATGAAAACCCAAATTTCATTTCATAAAAAAAATGTGCACATGAATTTCTGCATCAGTGTAGCATGGGGTTTGAAAGCATTCAGCCTGTGCCTCAGCTGAGGTGTTAAGGAAGCCTGGGATACTTCAGAGGCGGCATTTGTCTTGTCTGCGCTGTTGGCTCTGGTGTCTCTCATCTTCCTCTTGACAACCTGTCATAGACTATCTATGGGGATTATGTCAAGCCTGGCTAATCAAGTGCAGTGATGACCATAGACATTAAACCAGGTATTGGTACATTTGGTGGTGTTGACAGGGGCTAAGTCCTGCTGGAAAATTGAAATGGCATTAAAATAAAGCTCGTCTGCAAAGGGAAGCGTAAAGTATTGCAGCATTAACTGGCTTCACTGAATTTAGACAAATTGGAAAAACGTCAGCACATGGCATTTTCTTCTAAATCTTTACTCACTGTGGAAACATTTCAACTGGACCTCAAGCAATTTGCATTTCTCCAATTATCCTCCAAACTTTGGGATCTTAATTTCCAAATCAATTCAAACTTTTATCTTATATTTGAATAGAGGACCCTGGTGCAAAATAGTGGTTCACAATCCTTTAGAAACTGGTTATCTATTAGAGCCTTCCTGTCTTTAGCTACATTTTTTCCTACCACTCAACTTTCTATTAACTTATCTTTTTATTAATCTTGTGCTTTACTCAGATTTTCTGAAAAACTCTGTTCTGTGATTCAACTAGCTGTTAGATACAATCAGCAACAGTAACACATATAAGTCTTAAAGTTTATTGCAATATATGGATGTGTTCATGTGTATACCAAAGTCAGATTAGGTGTACCTCTCTTCAGTAAAACTGCCTAACACACTCAAAATGATAAATTCTTTCTTTTCATGCAGGAAACTGGAGGCTAGTTTGCTCTGGTAAGCCATAAAACACAACCGTATATTATCTCCCGTTCTTCTTTGTCCACTTAGAGTCAGTCATCGTTATGTGACCTGTTCAGCTGGCTTGAAGTCATTTGGTAACATTTTCTTGTGGGCAGAAATAAATGTATCTTCTGTTCTACGTCAGTTTATGGAGAAAAGGGAGAGTGTACTCGGCGTGCTTGTTTTCCTACAAATTGACACTGATATTTGAGGCCCTGGAGGAAGCAAAATCTACTGTGGCTGTAATCACCATTCCTGTCTTACAGCAGTAGTTTTCCTTGTTCTGTGAATGTCTGAAACTCATCTTTTTTTTGTATGCATTTAATAGAAAATTAACAACATAAATAAATGCACCATCTTTACCTCAGAGTTGTAGCTTTTTTTTTTTCCTCTCTAGGCACATGCTCCTGTGTGTGCTATTTATTGTGGGCATGCATTTGTTGCATTTGCCTAATGCACTTTCACATTTGTATTGTTAATGCCTCATGCTGTGGCCTCGCCATATAACAGAGTCATTGTGGTAATGATCCCTGCACTGTTTGAGAGATCGGTTAGTAAGTGCACTGCATTTGCTTTTTCTACTATTTACCCAGTTCCATCTCAAATGTTTTACTGCTGTAAGGTGCCTGTAAACAATGAGCTTGTTGGCAGGGGGTGGGGGGTTTGCATGCTTTTCAATGATGCATGCTTAGCTTAGCCCACATCCTTCTCAGCTTTATACCTTCAGCATCGACTGAGTCACCTGGGAAAAACTGAATGAATGCTTTCAACGTGTTTTTTTCTTTAAGGGAAAAGACTGGTCTTGTTCAGTATGTTGGTATAATGGAGTGCTACTCCTCTGACTGATTTAGATTTTTTTTAATGTAATATGCAAAATGCACACCAGTGGAATGTACTTTACTCATCTTTTGTTGTTTGTGTTTTGTCCAACACGGTGCAATGGAAATTTAACAGGTTATCTATCTGAAATTGCTTTTCCCATAAAATAAAAATAAAATAATAAGGCTATTTGGTAAAGTAAAAAAAAAATCCTGAGACAAATTTTGAGCCAAATAAAAACAAGAGGTATGTCTCTCTTGGATAAACAGGGTATGTACTCAATAATAAAAAAAAAAGACTTCTGAAATGGACAGTAGGCTTTCCAAATAGAAAATTGTTTGAACATTTGCTTAAGGTGCATTTCCACTGCAGGAACCTTTTTTTCAGGAATATGGATAGTTTCCTAGAGCCATCTTTTAGTTTAGTTTAGTTTAGTTTTTTTTTATCTCAGTTATTTGAGCTGCAGAAAAAAAATGCCAAACCAGATCAGCAGTGTATGCTTACACCAGAAACTTGTCCTCATGGGGAGTTTGTGCATTTGGGATGGACCTAGTCCTAATGGTTTCCATGGGGTTTTGTTGTTGGAGGGTGCTGGATGTTTCTGATGACTGAATATTCCCAGAAATTACTTTCAATTTCCTTCCATATTTGAGTTCAATTAGAGCTTACATTTTCTGATGACTTTACAGCAGTCAAATCCATCCCTCATGTTGAATGTTGCAATTTTTTGTGGGGTTTATGTCATAATACAGCAATAAAATCAGTCAGACTTGGGGGAAATATTACAATATTTCCCAGCGGTTTTCCATCTTGGGTTGTGTGGGGGGTGGTAATCAGTTCTAGTTGAATCTTTCCATAAAGTTTGGTGTAACACTTCTTTTAAAACATGACTGTTATGAAAAAAAACAATCTTGTTTTTACTGTTTTTAACAGGATCTTGTCTGTTGCAGTTCTGTTGCAGTGGGCAGAGATCTGTGTTCCCAGACAAAATAGAAGATTTAAGCAGAAAAGCACTGAATTTTAAAGACAAAATATGTACTTCTTGCCCTGCATGCATTATTCAGGCAAGTGGCTGAAATGAGTTTTGTTTTTTGCTGTATCTTGGCTGGGGTCCACATTATAGATGGGTTTTTAATCCTAGGAAAATTCAGAGCAAACTTGTTCCTGCTCTTCAAAAGGAGTCATTCGAAGTGGTCTGGGTATCTGATCAGGATGCCTCCAGGGTGCCTCTCTTTGGAGATTCGCGGGTGGACTTCAAGAATTGCTGGAGGGACTTTGTATTCATTCTGGTCTGGAAACGGCTTGAGATCTCCTAAGAATGAGCTGAAGAGATTGAGTTTTTGCCTCCTGGATCTGAGGCTTGTGCCTCTCAAATAAGCACAAACCATGACATATAGAATTACGCTCTTAATTTCTTCAAATAATTTGTACATTTTCAGTGTTCGTTATATCAGAGTTGTGCTGTTGCGTAACTGAAATGGAGATGTGTCACAGACTGGCACTAAAAAACTTCAAAACAAATTTCGAGAAAATAATTTCTCGGTTTTCTGACCTGTGACATTTAATATCTAGTCATACGGTAATGTTGGACTAGACTCATTCACAGTTACTCTTACTGACATGAACCTCTGCTTATTTGTTTTCATGGACATGAGGAAACCGTGGGAGTTTTTCCCCCAGGTCTTGTTCAGAACTTTGAGTCAACATGAAAGCCGTGCATGAAAGGCTGCAGATGTAGCAAAGGGTTTCGCTACGTCTTTCATACATCTCGCAGAGCTAAGTGCAGAATGACAGAAACTAATTTGTCCTCCCAAGTTTCCAAAGCCAGCCAAATATGAGTAGGAGGAGTAGATATGAGCAGCTTGAAGAATACAATTAATCATTTTTTTAGTAAGTTATCTGGACAAATCATTATGTCTTGTACTTTCAGATAAAATTTTCTGCAGACATTATTGCCTTCACAAATTTAGCTAAAAACCCCAGCTTCAAGTAAAACCTCTTCCACTGTCACGCTTGATTCCTGCTGCTGGTCAAACATACAGCAATTCTTAGCATAGCTGCAGCCTTACCAGAAAGAAAGGGGGACGTTTGTTTACGTACCAGCAGTGTGTCAGTATGTCTGCTAAACAGTCTTATTTGAGTAGAGGTGAAGTCAAAATGACTGACTGAGAGAAATAAAATTAACTTTTGGAATTACCTAGAATCCAGAAGTAAACTCCTTACTAAATGTGTGGGATCGTCTGAAGAGAGCTTGATGAAAGAGATACCCTCACAATCTGATAGATATGGAGAACTGTCTAAAGACCTCTTTTACTTTATATTTTTGCAGCTTGTTTTTTAATAAGGGTGTATCAAAAGTTGAAGCACTCTCTGTCGGGACCTATAACTAATAATGTCTACCTCAAAAACCTAAACGTTGCTGGATCAGGGTGAGAAAAATCTATTTTAAATCACAATAAATCTACTTTAAACATTTGTCATCTTTTACCTTGACAGATTTTTTTTTCTCCATTTGTTAAATAACACTTCCTAATTACAGAAGGATCATGGCTAAAATATTCTTCGATTATGTACCTGCTATGTGCTGGCTGCTATAAGTTGAACATTTCGATCATTACTTCACTCCTGAAGTCTACGCTCTCTTTTGCCCGGTCATGAAAGCAGAACTGTGTACTTGTTAAAGAAGTGACTGTGCAGTCTAACACACAGACCTCACTTCAGTGAGGTCCCAGGAGACCAGTAAGCACTGCCTGAACAGATTTAACGTTATCCCGCAAAGCGAGAGTGGAGCAAAGGAATGCAAAAGGAAAAAGTACCGGCCTTTTCACTCCTGTGCACCATATAACCTCAGTTAATGAAGTGTTTTGGGTGAAAATGGGGTGACAAACGGTGCTAGATGTATGTGCATTGCCTTCACAGCCACAGTAGCTCCTTGGCTACAGTTGCTCAGCCTTGTGCTGTTTCGGGTTGTGTAAGACTTTGCAAAGTCAAACCGTAAGCTGCACACTAGCTGGCTACATTTCAGTGCCTGGAGGTTTCAGTCTCTTCCTCCTCATATTCCTACTTGTTTTCCTTCTTGTGTCCCTGTCGTGTTATCCCTTCTCCCTGATGTTATGCTTTGCTGGGCCCCCTGAGGGAAGATGTGCGCTAGTGACGGCTTCAGGGATAATATAGGGAGCTATGAGAGCAGGGCCATTTGACCAGTTATTTCTTTGATTTTTAACTTTTGTGTGCAGCTTGGTAACCAACAAGCAAATTAAATGGAAACATTTGCTTGTAAGGAGTAGAAGGCAGAATTCAACGGTGTAAATGTCACTTTCAGAGTTTGCCATCTGACTTTTCGTGCAGTTGATAATTCGAAACATAGACGTCTGTGATCCAAGTTCCCGCTGCGCTGTGCAGAGCAAGCTAACTCACAGGTTGCCTGCTCCTGAAAAACAATCAGAAAACTTTATATTGCATTTTATCGATCTGTTTTCTCAGGATACAAGATGCCTGAGGGACTGATTGTAAATCTTAACTTTAAGTTTTGGTTCATTTTTATGTGGGGAGTGAAATTCTGTGCTCTGATGGGAGGCTAGTGAATAATGCAGTCAAAGAAATGAATGATCTGATACCGAAAGACACTGAAACTAGTTTTAGATGGGATGCCCATTAAACCACACCATGTATTTATTAACGCTCTTTTGTCAAGATTCTTGCATAGATTCAAGCATACTGCTGGTTAAGTTAAGCAGCAGTATGCTTAAAAACTAGTTGATGAAATATATATATATATATAGTTTAGCACATTCAAATGTACCTGTCTTTAACGTGTTTGTAGATTATGGTTTTGTGATTTTTATCATTGTGTTCTATGACTTTTTGCTCTGCTTCCCTGTCAGAAATGAATTAAATCTACAAGAAGTTTAGAAAACTGTTATGTTTATTATATGAGCAAGTGTTTTTGATGAGGGGACTCTTTAGTGGTATGCCTTGCTGTAGAGTAATTCATCCTCGGGTTGAGACTGACAGAGTGGTTTGTCAGCACTAAGGTGGCATATGTGGTATATAATGTTAGCCGCTATGTGTCTCGAATGAATGCCTGCGGCTGAGACAATGATTAAGTTCCACGGGACTCTTGAGGGCATTTAGATCCAAATTGCCCACTTCTTTATGACCATATACTGCATTTGCAGATAGTGAAACCAAGGTAGCATAGTATTTCCTGACATCAGACATACTGCTGCTTTGTCTCCAATGTGTCTGTAAGACATACATTTACTGGTAGATATTGGTGCATAATGATGGAGGGACAATTTCTGTTCTGCATCAGAGGAACTCGACGGTTCTTCAAATAGCTTTAGCTGAAGCCATTTCATTTTTGTAAGTGCCTTCAGAACAGAACGCAAAAACAATGTAGTTATAAGGAATTTGAAGAATGCGGCTCCAACAGAGTAACAAAAATGCATCTCGTGTCATATTTTCATTTATTTTTTCCATAAAAGTAGCACCAGATCAGGACTTTTGTGTTCTTCAGGACACCCACTGTTTCACCAGTCTTAATTTATTTTTACACAACAGTTGGTGTTTGCAAATATTTTTAAGGACGCTGACCAGCATTTTGAACCTGTGACAGATAAAAACCTGCACTACAAACATGGCTTTCACATAGCAGGGATTTTCTCCTGTGGAAACGGAATGAAATTGTGCTAATGAGGCACCATGACTGGAAATGGATTGATGAAAAAAAAGTTGGGTTATAACTTCTGATTGAAGCGTACCATTCTTGCTTGTTTTTCAGTGAAAACTTGGCCTTGAGTTAATATGCAAACTCTTAAGATGCAGCCAGAATGTCTGCAATATTTGTGGTTTGACAGAAAGCTGGTGCAGCAAGCCTGAGGTTTTTTTTTTTCTTGAACAGTGCTTTTTCTGTAAAGTATTTAAAGATGTGAATGAAGCTAATCCCCAGAGATTGGTCCTGGTACCACGTTCTCATGGTGCTGAATTATGGTAATGTCATTTATGTGCATGCAGCTTTGTGATGCCTAAAAACTAATCACATTTTTTGGCAAACCATAAAACTGTTGCTCACCATTGTTCATCCTGTTCTCTGGTTCAATAATCTTATTTTCTTTTCTTCTATAAAGTCAAACATCAACACTTCAGAGTCAATTGATGTCAAATTTTTACAATTATGATTCTTCACTTGGTGCAAAATACTGTACAGATGAACCAAGTACATGTTGTGGATGTTGTACTATAAGCTAAAACTAACACTTAATATAAACTAATATTTTATGCAATTCTTACTATGATAATATTTAAAATACATTAAAATACACAAACAAGTGGTTGTATTTGATGGACTTCCAGAAGTGTGAATTAGAATTTGACTCTAATATGCAGAATATCCTCTTTCTGCCTAATTAAATTTGCTGCATCTGTTTTTCTCTTCTCCTCTTCAGTGAAGATTGGATCCCTCCATTTAGTCGTTTTTCACCGGTTTGTTTCTGCCTGCGGTGAAGATGAGTGCCAAGTCAGCCATCAACAAGGAGCTCTTCACGCCTCACGATGAGAAGATGCTCGCTGGTGTACAGGTGAAGAGGAGGACAAAGAAGAAGATACCTTTCCTAGCCACTGGTGGCCAGGGAGATTACACGACTTTCATCTGCCTCTCAGGTAGCAACATTTCTCTCTCTTTCTGCATTTGAATTTAAATTACTTTTATCTATAAATCAGACACCTTCCGCATTTGCTGTGCTTTTGCAACCGTTTCAGCATTTGCAGCATGGCACTCCTAAGTGTTTTTGTGATATTTTTACTGGCAGGCATGTTTATTTTAGCTGTCAAGATAATGCCATTCTCAACAAGTTCAGCCAAAAGACAAGTTGTCAGTCCTACTTAAGTGGATTAGATTTGAATTTGGAGAGAATATTTATCTTTGAACTCTCTGTTTGTGGCTTATTCCTCCTTAGCAGCCGTCATCATTCCCGCTTTTCATAATTCACTCTGAGGCAGCTCAGCTCCACCATAGCATGTGCTTTTCAGCAGGTTTGCAACATGGATTGTGTTGTTACCGCTTCATTGTTAATAGTAGTTTTCTGTCCGAAGTCCATCGTAAACCTCCAAACAGCACTTAGCTGAAGTGCATTGTGATTTAAAGTTTGAAGTTTCAAATAGCAGTCCGTTTTGACCCAACAATCAGGTGCTAGAAAGTGCAAGATTGAGTGGAGTTTTATTTTTCACCATGACAATGAAATTGAGAACACGCCAGATGAATTGAAAGAGTGGATTGTGAAGAAAAACAAAAGTTTGGATTGGTCTAGTCTAGACCCAGATCTGAATCTGATAGAAAATCCATGAAGTCGCCTGAGGAGGGCTGTGGACAAGAGATGTCCTCACAACTTGATAGACTTGAAAAACCTTTTCAGGCAGGGTGAACGTATTTGACCTAGTCAGGATGTGGCATGGTGGACCACTGTCAAAGAAGGAAAAAGTCTAAATCAAACAAATAAACAAAAATGGCGATTAAACAAAGTTAGTCTAATGATGCACATATTTGCACGACCAGGGAATTCGACCTTTTTAAATACTTAGTGTTTTTAAACAATGTTTCTTTTTCCGTTGGATTGTACAGGATAAATATCGCAGAGTGATGCATATATAAGTGATTTACCAAACAGAGCAGCATTAGGATGTGTCTCTTCCAGCAGCTGTGTGGGTGGCAGTCCCATTCAATACCCTGTAGCTGTAGACATTACTGTATTGGTTTGACTTGAAGCACTAAAGCCGCTTGCTATTTATCTGTTGTGTTCAAGGGGTCTTTTATGCTAACACTGCAGCTCAGAAGTTAGCTACATATTTTAAAAGAAAGGCTTTTTTCCCAAGTTATCTACTGATAAGTCTTTTCTCCTTTCATGTGGAAATTATTAATGTTCACAGCTTGTAATGCTCATCTTGTTGGATCGGACCGGTTTTTTGCTCAGCTTAGAGCAAATTTAGGTTGCAAAATATACCTTTTTTTTTATTATTACTTTCACAAATTTAAATGTGTAGCTCACTGGTGTTTTTGCAGCTAAGAACTCAAGTTGAGATCGAAGTGAGACATTTCAGTATTAAACAGTCAGATCTAGAAGTTGGTTAACACAGGCCCCAGAGGACTGGAAATTGACACCCCTCCAATGGAATTAAATTAAGCATTTGGAGTAACATCGTATGAATCACTGAACAATGGCCAGACACATCTGGAAGATTTTAGTCTAGAATTTAGTAAGTTTGGAAACCGTCTGTTATTTTAACACATCTTAACCTAAAATAGCTAAATTTGACCACACATTCAGAAAATGTTCAAATTGATTTCTTTTTTTTTACGTTGGGTTTATTTATGCACTATATGCATTTTATTATTACATTTTGGAAAATCATAAAATGAATCCCGGCTCATTAAAAACCGTGTTCTCGTTTCTTGAATAGGCCTGTTTCCACTTCTGGAGGAGATACAGTTACTACGAACTGACATGAAAGAAAGATTACAACATTCCTCTCACTTTTTCTGGCAGACTCATCTGGTTTGTTTGTCTTCCTATTTAAGGCGTTGTCTGGTTAGCAACCACTACACTGCTTATTGCAACCATGTGTAACAAAGGCTTTATTGCCTCCTTATGATGACGGTATAAAATTTTGTAGTGTTCAGTTACAGTACCTTGAAAAAGTGTTCAAGACAATGAGTATTCATGACCTTTTTCGCAATCTGCATTGTTACAATCACAAATGTTGGTGTGTTTTATTTGCACACAATTGTGAAGTGGAAGAAAATTATTATTATTTTTTTATTAAAAACTTGAATGCGCCTCTGTTCAGCTTCCTGGTGAAGCTTAGTAGAATCACCTGCCTTTCAATTGTGGCCACAAGTTATTTGGAGTTTGTTTAGCTTTTGTCTAGTCTGTCTTTTTTTCCTAAAGTAATCCAGACTAAATGGACAGAATCTGGAAATAGGCAATTTTCTAATTCTTGGAACTAAAAAATTCTCAATTAAATGCAGCTTTAGACTTTGACTATGCTATTTTAGCTACTAAGTTATTTTTTATGATATTGTTTGCTCATTAATGTTCACAAACCTCTGAGGCCTTCATGAAAGAACTGGATTTACGCTGAGATTAAATTGGACTCTATTTGGATACTTTTGATGAGTCTGAATAGAGTTTGTTGCATCGGCCTTTTTTAGGAGCATCAGATTAAAAGGGGTTTGAATAGATTTGCTTGTCATCCTGTTTAGATTTTTATTTTAAACATTTTGAAAACAAAAAAAAAATCCTTCCAGTCCAATGACATTTTTGTTTAAGTGGCATGAAGGCAGAGAAACATACAGAAAGCTTATGCATCAGTTTTTCCAACTTTTCAAATACAACTCATATGTGAGCACACATGCTATGCCAATATGTCTCTGAAGATTTTGCTATTAGGAACCAATTTTAAATTCCTTTCAAGTTATTTTAGTGGATGATTTATAGATGTATTTTCATGAGTCTTCACTGGAGTCATGGAGTCGATCCTAGCTGTGTGGATGGAAGAGTTTGATGTGTGAAGTTAAGGACTGAAGGCATTTATTTACTGCTTATGCAGCACAGATGAATTGTTTTTTCTCTCTGTTTTGTTCTTTAATGGATTTAGGCTGACTTTGACTTTCTTTTTTTTTCCAGTCAAAATAGATGGGACAGATATTTCTTACTCTTTAAAAAGAGACAGCAAGCAATTTAAAATGTTAAAATAAAACAGGTCCCTATCTGATGACATAAACTGACGAAGCTTCTTACTTCTTACAAGAAGTAAGAAGTAAGAAGTAAGAAGCTCGTTCTTACTGCACCCGCGGCGGCTCCACCCGGGCTCGCGCCCCAGGCTTCCGTGCTCACCGCGGCGGCCCTCCTACTCACCGCGGCCTAGCCCTCGCGGCTCTTGTTGCCGGCGGCGGCCGGGTATGGGCCCGACGCTCCAGCGCCATCCATTTTCAGGGCTAGTTAATTCGGCAGGTGAGTTGTTACACACTCCTTAGCGGATTCCGACTTCCATGGCCACCGTCCTGCTGTCTATATCAACCAACACCTTTTCTGGGGTCTGATGAGCGTCGGCATCGGGCGCCTTAACCCGGCGTTCGGTTCAACAAGTTTGCTTCTTGTTGTATTTGGAGCCATGTCATGTGTGTGAGTAGAATTGATAATTATCTGCTAAATAAAAGAGCTACTCCACCAGGCTTGACAAATGTATTGATTTCCTGCTTTCTGTTGAAAAATCTCCTGACTCAGCTGGCGCGTTGTAAAACACGTGGGATCGCAGTGTCTAACGTCTTGTGACTGCTGCTTCTTTTGTTTTGTTTTTTTCAGCCAATGAAGCTTCGTTCTGAGCTTTACTCATGAGTTTCTTTGTGTGTACTGTACATTGAAACTGTGAGTGTGACAGCAGCCAGCTCATGCCTCCTCAGAGCCCGTCGGATACAATGGGACCTTGAGCGTGCAGCATGTGTGCGATTATCTGTGAGAGCACACTGCATGTACATGAGAGAAAGAGGGGGATGGGAGTCACTGACAGCCTCTTGGTTACAGTAGCAGAGAGCTGATGCCTGAAGGCCGTACAGTGGCAGAGTTATGCAATCTGTGGGATGTCATTACTGAAGAAAACCCACAGTGTTAGAAGCTGTCCTGTGAAGACCCCCACAGGCGCCTTACTATCAATCTGAGCCAGATGAAGCACCGGGAGATCACTGCTTTTCTAATTTCTAATCTCACAGCTGAGGTGCTGTCATGAGAGAGAGAATCGAAGGATCTTCAGCTAATATGTTAAAAAGTCTCATGCACACAGTTTTAAAATAGTAATTTGTAGCGGCTCTTCCTCTTGCCTGTAGTTTAAATTATGCAACTTCCCCTGTGGGTGCAGCGTTTAGCTTTAGCTTTCTTGTCAGTGTGGGGATTTGTAAGGCTTTGTATTGTCTAATTGCTGAAAGCATATTTGTCTTCTATATAGAGTTGCATTTATCACTGAAATGCACAACAAATAGCTTAGGTGGCTTGCAGCTGGTGGGCAGCATGCTGTCAGGATAACATGTGGCTCTGGTCTGGTTCTGCTGACTTGGCAAACTGGTGTTTACCTTCAGGGGGGAAGTTTAGAAAAAGAGTCTCACCTTAGCTACAAGGAGCTGTAGTAAACTAATATTTTTCTGTCACAGGGCAATGATATGCTCTGGAGTCTGTTTAATCCTGCTACAAGATCTGATTCAGAATTGTTTTGTTTTCTGATGCTGCTACTAATGAAGCTCACAGTCAGCAGTCGGGCCTCAGAATTTCATTCCCTTTTCTTGATTTTATTCCCAGCTTTTTATGACCAGCAGGGGAGAAACAGCCTGCAAGCCCAGTTTCTGGAGGTACCTCATAACCGACTTGTCACGAGCCAGTGTGCATAAGCATCCATTTTTATTTATTCAATAGTAGGAACAGACATTCAGATGTGAAAAGGCTGCACATAAATTTGAATTTTATCTCTACTTTATACACAAGGAATAACTTTTTGCTACCGCAGCGAAATTATGTTTAAGACCAACATAATTTGGTTTGTTGCCTGTTTGGTGCTGAGCTTCGGAAGTCGTCTTTGATCTGTCTGCACAGAGCCATGTGTGAATGCTTCAACAACATTGGGAATCTTGATGACATGAGAGAATGCTGGAGGTTTGCCAGAAGCAGAACCCAGGCCGTGTTGGTCAGTGAGATTCTTCTTTGATCACTGGACATCATGTGGTGCCTTTACGGCTGGACTTCAGAACTCAAACACTGGCCCGCCCACTGAATGTTTGCCAGCAGAGATGTCAGGCCATTTGAGCAAGATAAGAAACATGGAAGGTTCAGTGGAGGCAGTTTGTTAGTCAGTTTTGTATTTATTTATTTATTTATTTATTTTCAATATTCTTATCTGATAGAAAAATATCTTTGATCGGTTGAATCTGCTTTTCTTATTCAAGCTAACATATGTTGACATTTTCACTTCTTATTTTTATGGTGAAGTTTCTGTGCATGTTTGTGTGTTTTAGCGATCACACCTAATCATCTCTGGGGCAGTGGAGGTTTCTGAAGTAAAAACGAAACCACTACATTAGTTTGTAGGCATAATGATCAGTGTGCTTGTGCTCGGCATGTTTATGTGATGTTGTGTGTTCGTTAACAAGTTCGATCTTTTCCCGTACATGTGGTGCATTTGTTATAGAGACGGCAAATTACTTTTTTTCATTTATTTTCAGTGCCAAGTGAATTCAGTGTTTCTGTTTAAGGCCCTTTGGACTATAGATTGCCACTGTGACTGCACAAGGTTGTGCATTGCATTTCTGTACTTTTAATGTCACTCATCTTGACTGGTCTTGGGATTATTGATTGGCTGGAAGACGAATGTGTAGCTCACTGATTTATTAAAGCGCTTAGTGTGGTCAGTGACTCCCAACACTTATGACCTTGGCAACACCTTAAATTTCATTCTTGTAGCACTTTCACATTAATATATTTCATTTGTTGTTGTTTTTTTCCCCATTGTTTTTCCTTCTTTAACTCTTTACCAGCTTTAAAAGTGCCTTACATAAATATTAATACTACTTGAAATGTTCACAGTTTTGTCAAGTTAAAACCACAAACCTCACTGTATTTTATTTATAACACAAAGCAGTTGGTAGTTTTAATGTAAAGCTCAATAAAAAAACAAAAACAGCAAACGTATTTTATGAATGAAGACATGAAAAGTGTGTGAAAAATTTATGTTTAGCTTTCCTGAATTAACATTTTGTAGGATGATTTTTTTTCCTGCAATTACACCTGTAAATCTTTTTGGGAATATCTTTGTCAGCTTTGAACATCTAGAGACAAAATTATGTCCACAACATCAATCATATTAGGTAGAAATGAGATTTGAACGTCAATTTTATAACTCTTCCCACAGATTCTCACTTGGATTTAGGTCTTTGGTTTTTAACGCATTCTGTATATCTGCTTCAGTTTAAATGATTCCATATTCTATATAGGTTGTCCTCCTGGAAGGTGAATTTCCACTGCAGCCTTAAGTATGATGCAGCTTCGTTATGTTTGTTTTTCCTCCAAATAGCATTTTTGCATATAAGCCAACAAGTTGTGTTTTGGTCTCACACTTCTTGCCACTCCTCCCCTAAACCACAGACTTGTAAAGAGTGTGACCAACATTTATCTTATCTACAGATTCTTCCAGTCTGAGCCTAGCATCTTTGCAGCTGCTCAAGAATAAGGGCCTATTGGCTGCTCATGTGATGATTACTGCTGTTTCCAAGCCTGTCAGTTTAGAAGGTCAGATCTTGGTATTTTTGCACTATTTTGTGTTATTTGAAATATCTTGAACCTTCTGGACTGGCCAGATGTCCATTAAAGACCCATCTGTTGTGGTGCAGGTGTTTAGTATTCTGCTGCTTTCAGTCAGTTGTGTAGCAGAGGTGACTGATGCTTGCATGCTGGCACTCAGAGAGGCAAAGGACTATCCCAGTGGCACTTCTACTGCATTATTATTATATACTTGTGCTGCTATTCATTTGTGTATACCGTGCATTCCAGCTCCTCTTAGTGCAATACAGTGCTATACCAGACCTCATCTACTGTAATTTGATTCTGCCAGCTTAACTCATTTTTGTGTGTGTTTTACGAACCTCTTCAACTTGGATTGCCCGGCTGTCCGTGCTAACCTTCTTCTCATCATTCCTTTAAACTTATTTTGACAAAGAATAACATCTTTTAACTTTAAGACAATATTTAGAGCTTCATTTTTCAGGACAAGAAATCTGAAAATTGGAGTTACCCTAAGAACATAGGATTATTGGGATTGAATTACATTTTGTGTAAGAACTGTCTACATTTGCTCACAAATAAGAAAACTGTTATGTAGGGGTCAGTAATTAATTTTGAGCATTGCAGTGCTTGAATACAAAGAGGTCATTCGTGCATTCATGTTATGATACAACATATCATTAAAGCCAGAGGTAAAGTAGCTCTATTTGCAAATTATTAAAATATTTTACTTTTATTTGGGGGGTTGTGCCAGTCAAACCTTTACCAAGTGTCACCAGTTAGCTTTTTTGTGTTTAACCTGACTTATTTTTCCCAGTTTTTATTTTCCTTCAAAACTGTGACACATCTGAACTCTCTTTTGTAAACTTTGCCCTATTTCAACATCTAAATGCATAAAAGGAGCAGTGTGCTGCTGGTTTCTGGGTAGAAGGTTTAAATTCTTTTTAATAAAAAAAAAAACTGAAGGAAAGAACAGTGTGTTATTTCATGTTTATAGTCTGGAAAAGTGTGTGCTTTCCATTTTGTTGCATCCAATGAAGCGAGGTGATTGGCTCCCACCATTAACTTTCTGAGCATGGCTGTAATTACAGATTACAGATTATAGTAAATACCTAATTACTGTATTGCAAAATTCTAAATTTAGCAACAATTTACTATGTTGCTGGCTGGATGGCATGAGACCCAGCAGGTTAAAACGATTTCATTTATGCATCAACATCTTATGTTGTTCTGCGACTAGTTATGATTTATTTGGTCGATTGGTTTACAAAGTAAATGTCCATTACAACACATCTAAATTTTATTCTAAATCACCAGCAGATGTTGCTTTGTCATTTGATCATATTACTCGCCTTTGGCATTTCTACCCCCCAGCTGCACCCAAACATTTAATCTTTTTAGGAATTCAGTCTCCTCTGCTGTGGCCTCAACAGAAAGACTCCCAAAATGACATTACTACTCAGAAAGTATAATAAAACTAGTTTTTATTTCACTTTGAAAGTTTTTCTTCTTTCAAATTGTCTTGCATCATTTTTTTTTTTAGACGAACGAATGGAAAATATTTTGTGTCCTAGCAGCTGATCAGTTGGTCCTGTTCTCTGTCACTTGTTCTTTCCAACAGTGCACACACAGAAGCTCACAGCAGGTGTAGATGGTAGATGAAAAGCTCGGGTTCGCTGCATGTCGCCTTTGTTGTGAGTGGGGCTGTGCATACAATGCCTCTCTGTGTGGAAATGGTGAGCCTGTTTCGTCCAGAGTGAAGTATGCGTGTCTCTGTGTGTGTGTGTATCCTGGGAATTTTGTGCATACCTCAGTGGTTCTCAAAGCTCACTTCATTGTACTTTTCTGTGCAACACCCAAGCAGTCTATCTCCATGAGCTGCTCCTTCTGTCCACTGCTTTCGAACTCATCTTGGTCACATTCAAAAAAATCTTCTTGGAAAAACACTAGAGAGACTGACAGTGTTTTTGCTCAATGATGCCCTTAAGATGATTTGAGCATAGGATTGGTAGGTTTAATTTCAAAGTCAACGTCAGGAGGTGATGAGTAGTTTCGACATTACTAGTAATAATTTGTCGCACCGGGGCTGCACAGTGGCACAGTTGGTAGAGTTGTTGCCTTGCAGCAAGAAGGTTCTGGGTTCAATTCCCGGCCCGGGTCTTTCTGCATGGAGTTTGCATGTTCTCCCTGTGCATGCGTGGATTTTCTCCGGGTACTCTGGTTTCCTCCCACAGTCCAAAAACATGACCGTCAGGTTAATTGGCCTCTCCAAATTGTCCCTAGGTGTGAGTGTGTGTGCGCATGGTTGTTTGTCCTGTGTGTCTCTGTGTTGCCCTGCGACAGACTGGCGACCTGTCCAGGGTGAACCCTGCCTCTTGCCCGGAATGTTAGCTGGAGATGGGCACCAGCACCTCCCAACCCCACTGAGGGACAAGGGTGTACAGAAAATGGATGGATGGAGGAATTTGTCGCACCTGTTCATTAACTATTTTAAGCAAACTGTGGAATGTCAGCATGTGTAATACACGAGAAATCAAACATGTATATTGGTAGCATAAAGAACTGCCGCATCACACACTTCTTGCGTCTCATCATCAAGATGTAAGAAGTTGTTGGTATCTA